>NW_015392129.1:0-7881 GCF_001527695.2 Protobothrops mucrosquamatus | reverse complement strand
TCCTTTCCTTTCCTTCTTTCCTTTCCTTTCCTTTTTTCTTTTCCTTTCCTTCTTTCCTTTCCTTTCCTTTCCTTCTTTCCTTTCTTTTCCTTTTTTCTTTTCCTTTCCTTCTTTCCTTTCCTTTCCTTTCCTCCTTTCCTTTCCTTCTTTCCTTTCCTTCTTTCCTTTCTTTTCCTTTTTTCTTTTCCTTTCCTTCTTTCCTTTCCTTTTTTCCTTTCCTTTCCTTTCCTTCTTTCCTTTCCTTTCCTTTTTTCTTTTCCTTTCCTTCTTTCCTTTCCTTCTTTCCTTTCTTTTCCTTCTTTCCTTTCTTTTCCTTTTTTCTTTTCCTTTCCTTCTTTCCTTTCCTTTCCTTTCCTTTCCTTCTTTTTTGGCTGCTTGCTGCACACAGGCCTGGAGCGCTGTTTTCCTGGAATCCTTTTGCCGTTAATGGTTGAGCTATTGATCACCTGTCAGGTAGCGCTTATGTGCTCCAGACTGCAAACGTCACAACGCACCTTTTAAAAAGCAGACAATCTCACAGCAATTCCATTAAAAAGAGCAGCTTGGCGATGCTCGAGTTTGCAGCTCACAAGAAGCCTCCTTACCTGGGGAGTAGAGCAGGTGATGTGTGTGTGGGGGGGGGAGGAGATTTATGCACAAGAGGTCAGTCTGAAAACGCCGCCTCTTTTGGACCCACCTGGAAAACCATCATGATCCACAGCTAGTCCTCAATTTACAACAGTTCGTTTAGTGACTGTTCAAAGTTAACAACAGCACTGGAAAAAGTGACTTATGGATGCTTTTCACACTTACGACCGTTGTAGCATCCTTCTGGATTCCAATTCTAATTCTAATTCTAATTCTATTCTATTCTATTTTATTCCATTCCATTCCATTCCATATTCTATTCTACTCTATTCCACATTCTATTCTATTCCATTCTATTCAGTATTCCTTGTTCTATAATTCTATTCTATTCTATTCTATTCTATTCTTCTTACTCTACTGTACTCTATTCCATTCCATATTTTCTATTCTATTCTATTCTATTCTATTCTATTCTATTCTATTCTTTATCCTATTCTATTCTAGTCTACTCTGTTTCTCATTATTCTATTCTATTCTATTCTATTCTATTCTATTCTATTCTATTCTATTCTATTATACTCTATTCCATATTCTATTCTATTCTATTCCATTCCATTCTATTCTTTCTCCTGTTCTATTCTATTCTACTGTTTCTATTCCATTCCATTCCATTCTATTCTATTTTCTATTCTATTTTGTATTCTATTCTATATTCTATTCTATTCTATATTCTATTCTATTCTATTCTATATTCTATATTCTATATTCTATATTCTATTCTATTCTATTCTACTCTACTCTACTCTATTCCATATTCTATTCTATTCTATTGTATTCTATTCTATTCTATTCTATTCTATTCTATTCTACTCCATTCCATTCCATTCTATTCTATTCTATTCCATTCTATTCTATTCTACTCTATTCCATATTCTATTCTATTCTATTCTATTCCATTCTATTCTATTCTATTCTTTCTCCTGTTCTATTCTATTCTACTGTTTCTATTCCATTCCATTCCATTCTATTCTATTTTCTATTCTATTTTGTATTCTATTCTATATTCTATTCTATTCTATATTCTATTCTATTCTATTCTATATTCTATATTCTATATTCTATATTCTATATTCTATATTCTATTCTATTCTATTCTATTCTATTCTATTCTATTCTATTCTATTCTATTCTATTCTATTCTACTCTACTCTACTCTATTCCATATTCTATTCTATTCTATTCTATTCTATTCTATTCTATTCTACTCCATTCCATTCCATTCCATTCCATTCCATTCTATTCTATTCTATTCTATTCTATTCTATTCTGGAGGCCCCTGGATTTTAAGCCATCTTCATCTCCCTGGTAGATGCTGCTGCACCGCCCAGCTTGGCTGTGCTACTCCAAGCACTGGAGGCCCTTTTTCCTAAATCCCTGGGAGGGTGACACCAGCTGAATGAGCCCAAGAGAAGGGAATGGCACTAAGCCTGTCCTGAAATAAAAATCCATCTCGTACTCAAAGGTCACTTGTCATTCAACCCTGCAACTCATTAAAAAAAAAGTTTCCACTCCTGTCACTTGAGACACCTCTCGAGTGCAGCTGAGCACGGCGAAAGAGGGGAAAATTCAACTTCCCCTTCCCTAAAATAACAGGCCGCTCTTTCCTGTCTCCTTTGCAATCTCGACCGTCCTTTGCTGTTTGGGTGAACTGCCTGTTTTCTTTCTGCTTCCCTGCAGCTGCGGAGAAGCCTTTTCTGCAATGACAACACTGGGGGTAGGGCAGTGGTGGGATTCAGCCGGTTTGCACCGGTTCGGTAGAACCGGTAGCTAATTTTTTGTTGACTTTGGAGAACTGGCTGAAGCCCTAGCCCTTTTTTCGCAAAGCCCAGAACAGACTACCGGGAGGGCGTGGACGCCGCTTCCGGAAGTCCGTTCTTCGCTTCAGAGGCCTGGGAGAGGCCTCCCAGCCCCAGAACAGACTGCTGGGAGTGCGTGGATGCCGCTTCTGGAGGTCTGTTCTGAGCTTCAGAGGCCCGGGGAGGCCTCCATGGCCCAGAACAAATCTCTGGGAGTGCATGGATGCCGCTTCCGGAAGTCCATCTGAGCTTCAGAGGCCGGGGGGAGGCCTTCCTAGCCCAGGACAAATCTCTAGGAGTGCGTGGATGCCGCTTCTGGAGGTCCGTTCTGAGCTTCAGAGGCCCAGGGGAGGCCTCCTTGGCCCAGAACAAATCTCTAGGAGTGCGTGGATGCCACTTCCGGAAGTCCGTTCTGAGCTTCAGAGGTCCGGGGGAGGCCTCCCTGGCCCAGAACAAATCTCTGGGAGTGCGTGGATGCCACTTCTGGAGGTCCGTTCTGAGCTTCAGAGGCCCAAGGGAGGTCTCCCTGGCCCAGAACAAATCTCTAGGAGTGCGTGGATGCCGCTTCCGGAAGTCTGTTCTGAGCTTCAGAGGACTGGGGGAGGCCTCCCTGGCCCAGAACGGCCCCCCGGAAGTACGTGGACACCACTTCTGGAAGTCTGTTCTGAGCCGGGGAGGCTCCCAGGCCCAAAACAGCCCACCGGAAGTCTGTGGACGCCACTTCCGGAAGTCCGTTCTGAGCCTCGGAGGCCTGGGGGAGGCCTTCCAGCCCAGAACGGCCCACCAGAAGGATGTGGATGCCACTTCCGGAAGTCTATTCCGAGCCTCGGAGGCCTGGGGGAGGCCTTCCAGGCCCAGAACAGCCCACTGGAAGTGCATGGACACCATTCCGGAAGTCCGTTCTGAGCCGGGGAGGCCTCCCAGGCCCAGAACGGACTTCCAGAAGCGGCGTCCACGCAGAGAACCGGTTGTTCAGGTATTTGAATCCCACCACTGGGGTAGGGGAGGGTGGGATTGAGAAGGTGCGCTGGGGGCCTCCAGGGATGTTTTCAGGACGAGCAGGAACAGAGGTCTTCTGAAGACCCAGAGCGGAATGGGACAACTCACCGCCACCAACTTGCCACGCCCAACTTACCACGGCTAGCTCATTGCGGGACAATTCAACAATTCAATCATTTAAAATACTTTTAAAAGTATTTTAATTTTTTTTGTCATCCCCGTTTCGTTTTGGCATCATTTCTTTAATGATTCTCTTCCACCCTTTCTTCCATAATAGTGCTAACTCTTGTCCCGCCGCAAGTTGTCATAGACCCGACTCAAGAGATTGTCAGGTTGGGGCTGCTGTGGCCCCTGCCTGGCTTGGACGGATGGAAGACCCACCTGAGGGAGGGCTGGGAATAATTGTGGACGGAATTGGCTATAACGCACAAGGGCGTTTGATGCCAGCTGCTTGTCATTCTGAAGTAGCAATCCTTACACACCCGGTTGCTTGACAAAAGTTGTGTGCCCCTCCCCGGCCTGTGGGGCCAAGGAAAAGGTTTGGCCTGAAAATTAAAAATTTGGGGAACTTCACATCCTCTGAGCGCATTCTCTTGACGGGTTCCCAGGCTCTGGAGTGGCTGCAGTGGAAGTGCCCAGGACTTCTTTGGGTCTGCTGGTGTTTTGAAGTTCTTGGCGCATTGTGCCTTCCTATTGTGTGATTTCCTCACTCGCTTCCCCAAATAACCCGGTAGAAATAGCGCAAGGAAAGACACCCGCAACACTGAACACGCGATAATCGTGATTTTACGTTTTTATTTCAGCATCGGAAGGACACTTCGGAGATAAAACGCAAGCCCGTTTTTTCAAGAGGCACCGTAATACTGTACAGACTGTTCTTCGCGCTATTTGGGAAAAACACGAGACTGTTTCTCAAATGCCGGACTAGAATAAGAACTACGTACGTGATGAAGTAAAATAGGGAAGTCCTGTTTCTATAGGGGCAGAACGTGGACCGAACATCCCGCCGTTGATGGGGGCTCTTTTGGGAAACTCCAAAAGAGTTTGCTGTGGAGAAAATGAGATTGTGCACACAAAAAAAGCTGGAAAATGGAACAGGTTAAAAAAAATATGAGATGATCACGCATGCTATTTTTCAAAAACCCAGCCAAAGCAGCTAAATGAACTAAAAGCTATCGATCTGCATCATTTTTGTTGCAAATGCTGTATTTTAACAGGTTTCTGCAGAACGCAACTCCCTGGTCAGATGACAAGAGCAGCTTCTGCTCTCTACTTGTTCCTCCTGCCCCTAAAACAGTGGGGGGGGAGGAGGAGGAGAAGGAAGAAGAAGGAAGGAGGAGGAGGAGGAGGAGGAGGAAGAAAGGAAGGAAGGGAAAGAAGGAAGGAAGGAAGGAAGGAAGGAAGGGAAAGAAGGAAGGAAGGAAGGAAGGAAGGAAGGAAGGAAGGAAGAAAGAAAGAAAGAAAGAAAGAAAGAAAGAAAGAAAGAAAGAAAGAAAGAAAGAAAGAAAAGAAAGAAAGGAGGCAGCGTGGTTTTGCATGCTGCCTGCCTCCCAAGGATGGGGCTCACTTGTTTACATAGCGTGCCCGGTTTCTGGCATGCCGCAGCCCGGGGCCGGTCCATAGACCGGGGATTGGGGACCCCCTGCCCTAAAGTGGTTAGCTTGATGCCTCAAATTAGCTGCAGTCTTGAGACACTCCAATTATCTGCTGCAAGACGGGAGCAACCGGTCTTTTCACCCTTCACTCCCCTGACCATATCCTGCCTCCATTTTGAGGGTTCCTTCGACCAGGAGAAGAGCTGTGGTGGCGCAGGGGTTAGAATGCGGTATTGCAGGCTGACTCTGCCCACAGCCGGGAAGTTCGATCCTGACCGGCTCACGGTTGACTCAGCCTTCCGTCCTTCCGAGGTGGGTAAAATGAGGACCCAGATTGTTGCGGGGGAGGGAAGAGGCTGACTCTGTAAACCGCTTAGAGAGGGCTACATCTTCTAAGGCACTCATAGCAGCTGGCCTCAAAGGACACCCCTTGGATCATGACGTTGCAGGGCTTAGAATGCAGTACTGCAGGCTGACTCTGCCCACAGCCAGGAAGTTCGATCCTAACCGGCTCAAGGTCGACTCAGCCTTCCATCCTTCCGAGGTCGGTAAAACGAAGATTGTCGGAGGGAAGATGCTGACTCTGTAAACCGCTTAGAGAGGGCCGTCAAGCACTGTGAAGCGGTATATAAGTCTTAAGTGATATTGGCTCCATCTGTTTTTTACGTGCATAGAAAAGAGATGGCACGCTATGCTCACTGTTTTGTACCTTGCAGTCACCCCTAAATGTGGGGGGTGGGGGTGGCCACCTGCAAGAGGCCGAAGGGCTATCCAGGTGGATGGGAGCCGGTGAGGCGACATCATAGGGAAAAGAGCAGAAGGTGACTGATGGCAAGGGGGGGGAGGGAGAAGGTCAATGGAAGACCACCTGAGGGGCTTTTTGGGGCTTTACAATGAGGCATCCGTAATACTACTAGCTGTGGTGGTCTTGCAGATCAATGCATGTAACTATAAAACAGAAATAATTGCAGCTGTCATCATGGACACCGGGGAAGCTTGTTAAGAACAGCTAAAGCTACTTCAATGTTTCATAATACAGATAAATAATAAATAATAAAGACCAGTTGCTTCGGCTGGGAACGCAAGGGTGTTCTCTTCCTGCACATGAGCAGCCTTTGATCCAAGCAAAAGGAGAGAGAAAAAACCCCTCCCCCACACACTTCCTGATCTGCATGGGAGATGCATTTCCTGGGAATGCAGAATCCACAAAAAAAAAACCCACCATCCACTTCCCGTACGTCTTCTGGAAAAACAGTTACTGTACAACGAGGGGGTCTCCGAACTTGGCAACTTTTAAGACTGGGGGACTTCAACTCCCAGAATTCCTCCAGCCAGCATGGAGTTGAAGACCCCAGGTCTTTAAAGCCTGACCAAGTTTGGAGACCCCTCCTCTTACAAGTGGAAGGACTGCCACTGCATCCCAGCCAGAAGTCGCCGAGAACTCCTAAACCAAAGAATGCCAAATAAAACTCTTGTTTGTTTAATGCTTGCTCACTCTTCGTCCCACAGCCCGGTCGTAATCACGCAGATGCGTCCTTCGGCTTTTTTTGGGGAAAATAAAATAAAAATAAAATAAAAATATATAACCCCAAAAGCCATCTTGGCTCTGAAGAAAAGCAATCTGATCAATACGTACACTGTATTGCCTATTTCGTTCAATTTCCCCTTTTCTCGGAGTCCTTGAAATGCCTCGATTTAACAGTTTTCGGTATCTGACGCCTCGCGTGCCTTACGTTGACCCTTGGGTGGCTTGGGCACACATCAGGCAGTGCTACCGGTTTTCCTGTTGGAAGTGTGAGTCCACTGGAATGAATCTGGTCCTGATCCGAGCGCCGGGGCCGCGTTTAAGAGAGCGAGGGCAGGTAGGCCCCAGGTGGGCAGGGGGTGAATTTCTGCCCCCTTAGGAAGAACCGGGCGGGCCGTCTTTCTTCTGCTGCTGCTGCTCCAGTTCCTGCAGACGTTCCTCTCGGAAGTGAGCATGCTGGCTGCCCACTTTATGGGCCGTCTCTGTAGCGGTGATATCAATCTGGGCATATTTCGTGGTTTCATTGCCTGGGGGGGGAGGTGGGAGGTAAAAGCATTGCATTGGCCACCCAGCGGACCCCACAACTGCAGAGTGGAAATCTGGATTTGCCCAAGGACCAGTAAAGAGCGTCTCCGTTCTTTCCTCCTCCAAAAGTGCAGGCGTTAAAACTTACAGAAACGGAGGGTCTGTAATCACAAAGGTCCTTATTTCCCGCCCTCACTGCGTGCTGGATGGCTAAACTGGACTTTTATCTAATACAGGCCGTCCTTGACTTACAACGGTTCACTGAGTGACGTTCGAAGTGACAACGGCACTGAAAAAAAGTGACTTCGGACCATTTTTCACGGTCGCAGCCTCCCCAGTGCCGTGTGATCCAAATCCAGACGCTGGGCAACTGACTCGTATTTACGACGGTCGCGGTGTCCCGGAGTCACGTGATCCCCTTTTTGTGACCTTCTGACAAGGAAAGCCCATGGGGAAGCAAGATTCGCTTCGCAACCGTCTTACTCATTTAACAACGGCGGCGCTTCCCTTAACAAACGGGGCAAGACAAGTCATAAAACGGGGCAGGGCTCACTCAGCAAATTCCTCACTTAGCAACATCAATTTTGGGGGCTCAACAGCGGTCGTTAAGTCAATGACCACCTGTCACTGTGGCTATTTTAGTTAGATTCAGGGCTGGCTGAGGAATTCTGGGAGTTGAAGTCCACAAGTCTTCAAGTGGCCATGTTTGAAGACCCCTGTCTTAAATCTAACAAACAAAATGGAGGCTGGCTGAGGAATTCTGGGAGTTGAAGTCCCACAAGTCATAAAAGGGCCAAGTTTGAAGACCCCTGTC
>NW_015392128.1:17416-20118 GCF_001527695.2 Protobothrops mucrosquamatus | reverse complement strand
GGGGGCAAGCCTCCAACCAGCGCCCCCTTTATTTGGGGAGGGGGGGCGCAAGGCTTCCCAGCGCTCTGCAAGACGGGACAGCGGCAACACACAAGGCGACGGATGGAGCAAAAGAAGCAGAGCAGCAGACGAGACGCACGGAGGCGACACAAACACGACAAAATGGGTCTCTAGAAGAGAGAAAGGGGGGGTTACCCGCCGTGGGGCAAAAAAGGGGACTTTCGGGAAGGGGGGGAGAAAATTCATCGGCCGAGGAGGGACGGAAGAGGAGGGGGGGTTAGATGGGCAGAGGGGAGTGGGATGTGTTATCGGGGGACCATCTCTTACCTTCGCTTCGGACGATCTTCGGAAACCGGGGCCGGGTCCAGCTCGCCAGACACTCCAGGAACGGAAGCCCGTTTGCGCGTTGATGGGTGCGCGTTTTGCGGGGAGAGAAAAAGCAGGAATGGGGTGGGGGGGCACCAGATTGGAACTGGTGCGGGGATTGAGAGGGGGAAAAACTCGGGAAGGAGAAATGTTGTGTGTGAATGAGTGGTTTTGTCAATAGGGGCTTCTCCCTGGCAGCGGACAGGGTACCCTGATGCCAACTCTCATGTTTGCCGAGAAAATGCGGAATCTAGTCCAGGGGTAGGCAACCTTGGCTCTTTTATGACTCGTGGACTTCAACTCCCAGAATTCCTGAGCCAGCATGGGGGAACTATGGCCCCCCTCATGACTTGTGGACTTCAACTCCCAGAATTCCTGAGCCAGCATGGGGGAACTATGGCCCCCCTCATGACTTGTGGACTTCAACTCCCAGAATTCCTGAGCCAGCATGGGGGAACTATGGCCCCCCTCATGACTTGTGGACTTCAACTCCCAGAATTCCTGAGCCAGCCATGCTGAGGAGAAATGGAGAGGTTTCCATGCTGAGCCATGCCGGCTGAGGAATTGTGGGAGTTGAAGTCCACGAGTCATGAAGGGGGCCATAGTTCCCCCACGCTGGCTCAGGAATTCTGGGAGTTGAAGTCCACGAGTCATAAAAGAGCCAAGGTTGCCTTATCCCTGGTCTAGTCTAAAGAAAAGAAGGACCAAGGGTGACATGACAGCAGAGCTCCAATATTTGAGGGGCTGCCCCAAAGAAGAGGGAGTCAAGCTATCCTCCAAAGCACCTGAAGGCAGGACAAGAAGCAAGGGGTGGAAACTGATCAAGGAGAGAAGCAACCTGGAACTAAGGAGAAACTTCCTGACAGTCAGAACAATTAACCAGGGGAACAACCTGCCTCCAGAAGCGGTGAATGCTCCAACACTGGAGGTTTTGAAGAGACGGGACAGCCATTTGTCTAAAAATGATATATAGGGTTTCCTGCTTGAGCAAGGGGGTTGGACTAGATGACCTCCAAGGTCCCTTCCAAGTTTGTTATTCTGTTTAATGGTGGGTGCTCCATCACTGGAGGTTTTTTAAGAGACGGGACAGCCATTTGTCTAAAAATGATATAGGGTTTCCTGCTTGAGCAAGGGGGTTGGACTAGAAGACCTCCAAGGTCCCTTCCAACTCTTCCTCCTCCTGCTATGTATTCAAGACGGACAGTGAATAATATTTGCATGTTGCTTATATGTAAGGGTGTAGGTCCGTACATATGTTGTACATAGTATGTTTTAAACGGGTGTTATGTATGTGTGTACACTTTGAGAGCAAGCAACTACATTTCATTTTTTAATGTGTGCCGTTGCGCCCACAGGAAAAAAATGACAATAAAGGTAATGATGATAAAGTTGGAAAGGACCTTGGAGGTCATCTAGTCCAACCCCCTGCTCAGGCAGGAAACCTAATCTCTGTTATTCTTGTCAGTGTGAGAATGAAGGGGACTGTCTACCTGCACGTGTTTGTTTCCGGACAGGTAAAAAAAGGACCGGAGTAATAATTGGTGGGTGGGGGGTTCCAGAACTTTCTTGGCTTAGGAACGACTTTACAAAAGACAAATAGAACATAAATAAAAAATGACAACTCTACGGTCCCTACCAAAAGCCCACCCACCTCCATTGTTCCCCGTTTAGTCTCCCAAATCTTCTTTCTCAAGAATCCTAGCTTCCGCTTTAAGCAGGAAGTCAAGACGCTAGTCCTCATGGTTGGCAAATGTATGGGGCGGGAAATCAAGTTTTCAGAGGAGTGACACTGTTTAACAGAGAAATGGAGACCAAAGGAATGTAGCCTTGCAGCTTTCTGATTTGTTCAAATAATTTTTTGGGATGGAATTCCTTCTGGGCAGGCCGTTAACAATAACAGGTAGTCCTCCACGTACGACCACTCGCTTAGTGACGATTCAAAGTCACAACGGCACTGAAAAAAAAGCCGTTTTTCACACACCACGGCCGTCACGGCATCCCTACGTGATCAAAAAAAAATTGGATTCGTACTTATGACGGTCGCAGCGTCTCCCAAGGGGTCATGTGATCATCCTTGGCGACCTTTCCCAGCCGGTTTCCGACAGGCAAAGTCAATGGGGGGGGGAGCCTGCTTCGTTTAACGACTGTGCGGTTCGCTTAACGACGGAAGCGGTTCACTTAATTTAAAAGAGGTCGTAAAATCAGGCAAGACCCGTATGACGAACAGCCTTGCTTAAGAACAGAAATTCTCATCCCGGTTGCAGGTCATTAAGTCGAGAATTACTTGTGTTTTGCTTTTGGGTCCGAGGTTCAAATTCCCCCAACGCAGGCTTGAA
>NW_015392128.1:4158-14555 GCF_001527695.2 Protobothrops mucrosquamatus | reverse complement strand
AAAAGAATTAATGAAACGGTATAGGGTTTCCTGCCTGAGCAGGGGGTTGGACCAGATGACCTCCAAGGTCCCTTCCAACTTTATTATTATTATTATTATGGATCATCGCACAGTCAGCCACATGTTCAGACTGGATTTGGCGTTTTGTCTACCTATCGAGTCCTTACCCAGGACCTGGGATAGGCAGATGTCCTGGGAATAATAATAATAATAATAATAATAATAATAATAATAATAATAATAATAATAATAATAATAATAATAATTATTATTATTATTATTATTATTATTATTATTATTATTATTATTATTATTAAATTAATTAATTAAAAAGAATTAATTAAAAAAGAATTAATTAAATTAATTAAAATAATAATTTAAAAATTAATTAATTAAAAAGAATTAATTAAATGGATTAAAAAGAATTAATTAAATTAATTAATTAAAATAATAATTTAAAAATAAATTGATTACAAATAATTAATTTAAAAATTAATTAAATTAATTAAAAAGAATTAATTAAATTCATTAAAAGAATTAATTTAATTAATTAAAAGGGATTAATTAATTACATTAATGAAAAAAGAATTTTTCTGCCGTCGGTGTTCTCTGTTTCTATCTAGAATAGCGCTTCTCAAACTTGGCCATCTGAAGAATTTGCATGGACTTCTACTCCCAGAATTAAAGCGGTCCAGGTTGGGAAATATTGGGCTAAGATCCCAGGTTAAAAATATTCTAATTACCTCTTATATTTTTTCCCCCTGTGGATGCCATTTTTTTTTACTTCAGTGCAGTGTATTATTATTGTTGTTGTTGTTGTTATTGTTATTCCTGTTTTTATTGCCAGGAGTTTAGCTGACGTGTGCTGCTTTTGCATTCTTTCTGCAAGGCTCCGTTGGGTTTTGCAGCGATTTTTCCCAGAAAATCACAGTCGAGTTGGGCAGCCACACAAAGGTTTTCAGTAAACGAGAGCCCAGGAATCTCTGGTCCTCCCCAACTGTCTGAAAAGACTCGGACTGCAGCCAGTTTGATAAGCTTTTGGTTTTATCTGGCACGCTAACATTTTCCCGTTTCTTTCCCTTAATCCCGTGGCTTTGACTTTCAGACGGGGTTGCCTCCCGCCCACAAGAGCAGCCGAGGTGAGGGAGGAAGGGTCAGAAACGGTCAGGGTGGTGGGTGCAGCTGGTATTTGCTTGAGGCATCTGCAGGGATTGGGGTGGGGGCTTCCAGATCTTTGATCAAGTGGGATAATCTCCCCACAAGCTGCTGCTGCTGATTCCCCAACAGAGAACATCACCTGGGTGATGAGCTGGGTGGCTTTCTTGCAGACGTTTGATTACCCAACTAGGTAACTTCATCAGTGCTAGAAGGGAGTGCAATTGGAGGAGGAGGAGGAGGAGGAGGAGGAGGAGGAAGAGGAGGGCTGTGGGATCCTTGATGCTCTCTGAGCTGGGTGGTTTTCTTGCAGACGTTTCATGACCCAGCTAAGTAACATCATCAGGGCTGAAAGAGAGGGGGCTTTGCTTTCTATTGTGTAGCTACAGTACACAACAGCCTAATCAAGGACCTAAGAAGAAAGCAGCACTCCCACACAACACTGATAGGGCAACGTAGGATAAACAGAGCACAAACCCCATTCCCTCCTAGCACTGATGAAATTACCTAGCTGGGTCATGAAACGTCTGCAGGAAAACCACCCAGCTCAGAGAGCACCAAGGACCCCACAGTTCTCCTCCTCCTCCTCCTCCTCCTCCTCTTCTTCTCCTTCCTTCCTTCCTTCCTTCCTTCCTTCCTTCCTTCCTTCCTTCCTTCCTTCCTTCCTTCCTTCCTNCTCCTCCTCCTCCTCCTCCTCCTCCTCCTCCTCCTCCTCCCTCCCTCCCTCCCTCCTTTTCCACAAACCATTCTAGCTCTGATGATGAAATGTCTGCCAGGAACCCACCCAGCTCAGAGAGCACCAGGGACCCCCCACCGTTCAAACCTGAGCCACAGATATTCTCTTCCATCGGAGCCTCACCTTAATTCGTTTATTCAGCATCTTCAGTTGCCTCTCCAGTTCCAGCTTCTGGTCTTCCAATTTGAGCAGGTTATCTGGGAAGAAAAAAGCATTTTGAGAACAAGGTAGCCGAAGGGGACGGAGGCCCAACCTCAAAAGGCCATCTCCCCCCCCCCCAGACACACACATACAATGAATAAAGAAAGTGGAAGCATAATTTATATAAATATATCTCCACTTCCTAAGGCAGGCAGGGGTTGGCAGGACATCCATCCTCCCTCAAGATAGAATGGAATGGAATGGAATAGAATAGGATGGGATGGGATGGGATGGGATGGGATAGGATAAGTTAGAATAGGGTAGAATAGGGTAGAATAGAATAGAATAGAATAGAATAGAATAGAATAGAATAGAATAGAATTCGGAATAGAATAGAATAGAATAGAATAGAACTGGAAGGGACCTTGGAGGTCTTCTAGTCCAGCCCCCTGCTCAAGCAGGAGGACATATACCACCTCAGACAGGTGACTGTCTAGTCTCTTCTTAAAAATCTCCAGTGATGGAGCACCCACGATTTCTGGTGGCAAGCTGTTCCACTGGTTGATTGTCCTCACTGTTAGAAACTTTATCCTTAAATCCAGGTTGCTTCTCTCTTTGGTCAGTTTCCAACCATTGTTTCTCGTCCTTCCCTCTGGTGCTTTGGAGAATAACATGACCCCCTCTTCTTTGTGGCAGCCCCTCAAATACCGGAATGCTGCTATCATGTCTCCCCTATTTCTTTTTTTCTTTAGACTAGCCAAACCCAAGTCCTGCAGCCGTTCTTCGTATGTTTCAGTCTCTTAGTTGCTCTTCTCTGAACTTTTTCCAAACTCTCAACATCTTTTTTTGTGATATGGTGACCAAAATTGGCTACAGTATTCCAGGTGTGGTCTTACCAGGGTTTTCTAAAACGGTACTAATACTTTGCGTGATCTTGATTCTATCCCTCTGTTTATGCAACCCAGGAGGTTTTTTAATTAAAGACTAAAAAAAGAATTAAAATCTCTGAAGCGCCTCGCTCCTCCTGGAGTTTTTGGCTGATCTTGCAGAAAAATGCAGAGATCTAATTGGTTTTTTTCCTCAGCCTACGGAAAGTCAACTCTGGCGTTTGTGCCGAAGGTTTTCAAAGAATCACAAGTCATCCTCCATTTACGACCAACAATGAAACTAACCAAAGAGAGAAGCAACCTAGAACTAAGGAGAAACTTCCTGACAGTTAGAACAATCAATCAGTGGAACTCCTTGCCTCCAGAAGTTGTGAATGCTCCAACACTGGAAGTTTTTAAGAAGAGACTGGACAGCCATTTGTCCGAAATGGTCTAGGGTTTCCTGCCTGAGCAGGGGGTTGGACTAGATGACCTCCAAGGTCTCTTCCAACTTTATAGTAATAATAATAAATAATAATAATAATATTTATTATTATTATTAATAATAATAATAAATAATAATAATTATTATTACTACTACTACTACTACTACTATTACTATTATATTAACCGATAGGGCCGTGGCTGCAGTATTGTTTATCCTCTTTATTATTTTTTACTCCTCCCCTTTTATTGGCTGTGTGCTTTATTATTATTATTATTATTATTATTATTATTATTATTATTATTACTATTATTACTATTATTATTATTATAGATTTAATCTTCAATTCGATTCGCAGTCTGGGACCGGTTAAAAACTTAACAATTCAAGTCCTAATCAAGCACCTAAGAGCTATTAAGGTAATGTCTGAGTATATATAGGCAGTTCCAAGTAAGGTGGTGATGATGATGATGATGATGATCATCATCATCATCATTTCTGTTGCTAAATGAGGCAGCAGTTCAGTGAGTTTTTAGCCCCATTTTACGACCTTTCTGCTCACACTTGTTAAGCGAATCAGTGCGGCCGTTAAATGAATCACCCAATCGTTAAGTGAATCCAGTTGCCCCACTGACTTTGTGAGATGCCAACTGGGAAGGTTACAAAAGGGGATCATGTGACTCCAGGACACGGCGACCGTCATAAGTCTGAGTCAGTTGCCATGTGTTCGAATTTTGATCACGTGATCCTGGGGATGCTGCAACGGTCGTTAAGGGTGAAAAACGGTCCGAAGTCACTTTTTTGGGTGCCGTTGTAATTTTGAAACGGTCACTAAACAAACTGTCGTAACCTGAGGACTACCTGCATTACATTTTATTTGTTCATCCAATTTATACACTGCCTGCCCATCTCACTGGTTAAGTGACTCCGAACTGTTTATAAATAAAAGATTTAACATGCTGCTTTCACTGTACACCATTTGAGGCAAGATTTTGTTATTTTTTTCTCCCAGGCATGGGGTAAGAAGCATTCAGAAGAATTTTAAAAAGGTTATTTCATCCTAGCAAAGGATCAAAAGGAGTGAGAAACACGCCAGCCAGACTCAGAAGGACAAACGACTTATAGAATCAAGATCGGGTGAATAGCACTTTACAATGGCTTGGAATATGCACGTGGAATACCTTTTTTCAGTGGTGAAAAAAGTAAGGTTCTACAGTTAGGCAAGAAAAACCAAATGCACAGGTATAGTATAGGGGGTACCTTGCTCAATAGGAGTAACTGTGAGAGGGACCTCGGAGTCCTAGTGGACAATCACCTAAATAGGAGCCAGCCGTGTGCTGCAGCTGCCAAAAAGGGCAACACAGTGCTGGGCTGCATTAACAGAGGGAGAGAATCAAGATCATGTAAAGGGTTAATACCACTTTACAAGGCCTTGGTAAGGCCACACTTGGAATACGGCATCACAACGATGTAAAAAAGATGTTGAGATTCTAGAAAGAGAGCAGAGAAGAGCAACAAAGATGATTAGGGGACTGGAGGCCAAAGCATATAAGGAACGGGTTGCTGGAATTGGGTATGTCTAGTTTAATGAAGAGAAGGATGAGGGGGGACATGATAGCAGTGTTCCAGTATCTCAGGGGCTACCCCAAAGAAGAGGGAGTCAAGCTATTCTCCAAAGCACCTGAAGGCAGGACAAGAAGCAACGGATGGAAACTAATCAAGGAGAGAAGCAACCTAGAACTAAGGAGAAACTTCCTGATAGTGAGAACAATTAATCAATGGAACAACCTGCCACCAGAAGTTGTGGATGCTCCAACCCTGGAGGTTTTTAAGAAGAGACTGGACAGCCATTTGTCTGAAATGCTATAGGGACTCCTGCCTGAGCAGGGGGTTGGACTAGATGACCTCCAAGGTCCCTTCCAACTCTATTAGAACCTGATGCCCTTTTGTGGAGGAACAATCTGCTCTCGACCAAAATAAACAATATTTATTTTGCAAAATAAAATGTATTTATTTGGCAAAACATATTGTATTTATTTGGCAAAATAAAATGTATTTATTTTACAAAAGGAAATGTATTTTTTACAAAATAAATGTATTTATTTGGCAAAACATATTGTATTTATTTGGCAAAATAAAATGTATTTATTTGGCAAAATAAAATGTATATTTGGCAAAAAATAAAATGTATTTATTTGGCAAAAATGAAATGTATTTATTTGGCAAAATTGAAATGTATTTATTTTACAAAACAAAAATGTATCTATTTGGCAAAATAAAATGTATTTATCTGGAAAAGTAAAATGTATTCATTTGGCAATATAAAATTTATTTTCTTGGCAAAATAAAAAGTGTTTATTTTGCAAAATAAAATGTATTTATTTGGCAATATAAAATTTATTTTCTTGGCAAAATAAAATGTATTTACTTGGCAAAATAAAATGTATTTATTTGGCAGGATCCACAGTATCCAAAATGGACATTTGGGATCCTGTAAAAAAAATAATTTTACGCTCCGCTCATAAATCAATAATTTCAGCTCCATCATGAACATGCATAGCATCGGCCAGCAGGTGGCAATCTTGTCTCATCAAGAGAGCTGAGGTCTGATCTTGAATACAGTTGTAAGTAGTGGTGGTCATTAAGCGGATCGCCACCTGATGGCACCCAATTTTATGACTTTTTTGCAGCGGTCATTAAGCAAACCTATTGTTTGCAGTGGTGTTTTTCCACTGGAAATTGGAAAATTTCCATAAGTTGTGGCCTCGTGAATAATAATAATAATAATAATAATAATAATAATAATAATAATAATAATAATAATAATAATAATAATAATAATAAAGTTGGAAGGGACCTTGGAGGCATCGAGTCCAATCCCCTGCTCAGGCAGGAAATCCTATACCATTTCAGACTAATGGCTGTCCACTCTCTTCTTAAAAACTTCCAGTGTTGGAGCATTCACCGCTTCTGGAGGCAAGGAGTTCCACTGGTTAATTGTTCTAACTGTGGGACACTGCAAACAGGCATAAATGCAACCTGCTTATTGAGCGCCTGGAATGCGGTCACATGACTGCAGAAAAGAGGGGGACTGTCATAACTTTGAATCCAGGTTGTGAGTGAGTAGCTTTTGAGGGTCTGTCCTAAACAGACAACTTTGAATAGATGTTACCATAATTTAAAAGGGTTTTTTTGAACACTACGGTTTACTTCTGGTTTTTGGCAAAACTGCAAATAATGGCTTTGCTTAATGACTGTGGTGATAATGATATCATTATTATCATAATCATTTAATAACAATAGTGATTCATTTAATGACCACCTCAGAAAGGTTTATAAAATGGGAGGTCATATGATGACTTTACAAACATCACAATTGAAAAGGAGAAAGAGGAAGAAGGTGAGCAGGAGGGAGAAAAAGTGAGAGAGGGTGAAAAAGAGAAAAAGGAAGAAAGGAAGAAAGGAAGAAAGGAAGAAAGGAAGAAAGGAAGAAAGGAAGAAAGGAAGAAAGAAAGAGAAAGAAAGAAAGAAAGATAAATAGATAGATAGATAGATACCGTAGATAGATAGATAGATAGATAGACTGATTCTGGAAAGAGTGCAGAGAAGAGCAACAAAGATGATTAGGGGACTGGAGGCTAAAACATATAAGGAACGGCTGCTGGAATTGGGTATGTCTAGTTTAACGAAGAGAAGGACGAGGGGGGACAGGATAGCGGGGTTCCAATATCTCAGGGGCTGCCCCAAAGAAGAGGGAGTCAAGCTCTTCTCCAAAGCGCCTGAAGGCAGGACAAGAAGCAACGGGTGGAAACTAACCAAGGAGAGAAGCAACCTAGAATTAAGGAGAAACTTCCTGACAGTGAGAACAATTAACCAATGGAACAACCTGCCTCCAGAAGCGATGAATGCTCCAACACTGGAAGTTTTTAAGAAGAGACTGGACAGCCATTTGTCTGAAATGGTATAGGGTTTCCTGCCTGAACAGGGGGTTGGACTAGATGACCTCCAAGGTCCCTTCCAACTTTATTATTATTATAAAGAAAGAAAGGAAGAAAGAAAAAAAGAAAGGAAGAAAGGAAAGAAAGAAAGAAAGAAAGAAAGGAAGGAAGGAAGGAAGGAAGGAAGGAAGGAAGGAAGGAAGGAAGGAAGGAAGGAAAGAAAGAGACAGAAAGAGAAAGAAAATAAGAAAGAAAGAAAGGGAAAGAAAGAGACAGAAAGAGAAAGAAAGAAAATAAGAAAGAAAGGGAAAGAAAGAGACAGAAAGAGAAAGAAAGAAAATAAGAAAGAAAGAAAGAGACAGAAAGAGAAAGAAAAAGAAAATAAGAAAGAAAGGGAAAGAAACAGACAGAAAGAGAAAGAAAGAAAGAAAATAAGAAAGAAAGGGAAAGAAAGAGACAGAAAGAGAAAGAAAGAAAATAAGAAAGAAAGAAAGAAAGAGAGGAAGGGAAGGAGAAGGAAGGAAAGAAAGAAAGAGAAAGGGTGGGAGGGAGGGAGAGAAAGAAGAAAAGAAAAGAAAGAAAAAGAGAGAGGGAGGGAGAGAGAGAAAGCAAGCAAGCAAGAAAGAAAGAAAGAAAAGAAAGAAAGAAAGAAAGAGAGAGAGAGGGAGGGAGAGAAAGCAAGCAAGCAAGCAAGCACAGGGTCCCAAGGGCAGAGCTTGACCCGGCTGCCCCCTTTCTCCCATCCTACCTCGCAGGGCTGTAGTGAGGACACACCAGCCAGGAAGGAAGGAAGGAAGGAAGGAAGGAAGGAAGGAAGAGGGAGGGGGGCAAGCCACAACTGACCCATCCTTCCTCTGCCGCCCCCCCCAGCCCGCCACCTACCCTCCATCTGGCCGATGATCTGCTGGTCGTGCAGCCTGACCACCCGCTGCTGCTCCACCTGGTCCTCCAGCTGGAAGAGCGCCTCCTTCAGGCTCCTCAGCTCCGCCTCGCCCTCCGAGCGCCTCTCCTGCAGCTCCTGCCCCGTCTGGCTCAGCTCCTCCGCCTGCCCGGCGCACCTCGCCTGCAGCTGCGCCCCCTCCTGCTCCACCTGCGGGAAAAGCGGGCGTGAAAAGGGGGGAGAGAGGGAGCCCCGGAGCCCTCGGCCGTCTCCCCACCAGGAGGAGGGGAGGATGCGGGCGTGGCCCTCCACGTACGACCGCTCGTTTAGCGACCGTTCGAACTTTACGACGGTGCTGGAAAAAGTGGCGGTGGCGACGGGGGCTTTCCCTGCCGACTGTTGCGCTTCTGCCTGTATTCACGTGATGGCCATTCCAGGACAGGCAGCCCTCGGCTTACGACCGTTCGTTCAGTGACCGTTTGAAGCGGCAACGGCCGTGGAAAAAGTGACCCGCGTCTCCTTTTCACACTTACGACCGTTGCAGCGTTCCCCAGGGTCACCTGATCAGAATTCGGAGGCTTGGCAACTGGCATGTACTTATGACGGTTGCAGCGTCCCGAGGGGGGGGGAATCACACGATCCCCTTTGGCGACCTTCTGACAAGTAAAAGTCAATGGGGGAAAAGCCGGATTCGCTTAACGACCGTGTGACTGACTTAACATCTTCTCTGTATCTTCGATGAAAATGCTTTCCAAGTTTATATACTGTTTTTTAGCCTTTTAATATTTTATTGTGCGCCTCCCAGGGACAGAGGCAGTTCTTAAATGGGATAGATAGATAGATGGATGGATAGATGGATGGATGGATGGATGGATGGATGGATGGATGGATGGATGGATAGATAGATAGATAGATAGATAGATAGATAGATAGATAGATAGATAGATAGATAGATAGATAGATAGATAGATAGATAGATAGATAGATAGATAGATAGATGATAGATAGATAGATAGATAGATAGATAGATAGATAGATAGATAGATAGATAGATAGATACACAGAGAGACACAGACAGACAAGATGGATGGATGGAGAGATGGAGAAATAAATAGATATGTAAATGGATGATGGATGGATAGAGATGAATAGATGGATGGATAAATAGATGATGGATGGATGATAGAGATAGAGATAGATAATGGATGGATGGCAGAGATAGAGAGATGATGGATGGATGGATAGATAAATAGAGAGACTGAAACAGAGAAATAGATAATGGATAGATGGATAGATGGATGGATAGACAGACAGACAGACAGACAGACAGACAGACAGACAGACAGACAGACAGACAGACAGACAGACAGACAGACAAGATAGGATGGATGGAGAGATGGAGAAATAAATAGATATGTAAATGGATGATGGATGGATAGAGATGAATAGATGGATGGATAAATAGATGATGGATGGATGATAGAGATAGAGATAGATAATGGATGGATGGCAGAGATAGAGAGATGATGGATGGATGGATAGATAAATAGAGAGACTGAAACAGAGAAATGGATAGATGGATAGATGGATAGATGGATAGATAGATAGATAGATAGATAGATAGATAGACAGATAGATAGATAGATAGATAGACAGACAGACAGACAGACAGACAGATAAGATAGATAAGATAGATAGGATGGATGGATACACAGACAGACAAGGATGGATGGATGGAGAGATGGAGAAATAAATAGATATGTAAATGGATGATGGATGGATAGAGATGAATAGATGGATGGATAAATAGGTGATGGATGGATGATAGAGATAGAGATAGAGAATGGATGGATGGCAGATAGAGAGAGAATGATGGATGGATAGATAAATAGAGAGATAGAAACAGAGAGAAAGATAATGGAGAGATGGATACAAGATAGATAGATAGATAGATAGATAGATAGATAGATAGATAGATAGATAGATAGATAGATAGATAGATAGATATAGATAGATAGATAGATAGATAGATAGATAGGCGGGAGCAGGGGACCATATCGGGTTAGGGGAGCACGCACACGCTATTTACAAGCTTGTGGGTGCTCCGGTCCTCAGGCTCCTACTCGGTCTCCAGGAGACTTAGATCCCCCGGCCCGGGACTATCGGCTGTTGTTATGTAACGCCAGGTCCGTGGTAAATAAGGCCCCCCTCATACAAGACCTTATTTTAGAGGGGG
>NW_015392128.1:0-1224 GCF_001527695.2 Protobothrops mucrosquamatus | reverse complement strand
TAGATAGATAGATAGATAGATAGATAGATAGATAGATAGATAGATAGATAGATAGATAGATAGATAGACAGACAGACAAACTTTTAAAAAAGGAAAACAAGGCACAACTGGAGTCTAAATATCCTGGGTCAGACACAAAAGGAAAAATCCATTCTAAGACTCAGGGATCAAGAGTCCCTCCGCCATTCTTCTTTCAGAGAGCTTTCAAACCCAGTTGTGAGATCGGCTACACACAAACACACCCTCTCTTTCCCAGGAAGTGCAAGATACCTGCAGGTTACAGGCCCCTCCCTCTCCGATTCCCTTCCAAGTACAGCAACGGTTTATTGGGTTACAAGTCCAAGATTTGCCGGGTGAATGACTGCACGTGTGCGGCAGCACAACGTCACAACTGGGTTGGGCCGAAAAGGACAAAAATAACTCACCAAGGAGGCCGGTCTAGGCTGGTCTGGGCAGGGGAGAGGAGGGCCAGACTGAGCCGGGCAGAAACAGCCAAAACATTTGCAAACATGGCCGCTTTAAGACGGGTGGACTTCAACTCCCAGAATTCCCCAGCCAGCCTTGCTGGCTGGGGAATTCTGGGAGTTGAAGTCCACCCGTCTTAAAGCGGCCATGTTTGAAGTCCCCTGTGCTAGAATTAGGGATGGCACTTCCAATGCACAATCAGGCAGATTTTTAATAAGTTGTCCTTGGGTTGCGACCGTAAAGGAACCTGCCCATCGCGGTCGTAAGTCATGATAGTTGTAAAGCGGGTCAGTCACATGACTGAGTTGATTTCACGATCTTTTTTTGGGGGGGGTGTTATTAAATGGACCCATGGTTTGCTAAGGGCTGGTTTTGCTGAAAGCCAGAAGTAAAATGCCGGGTTTGGGCCAAACCAGCGTAAAATGCAGTCTTGCGACTTGTCAACGGCCGGTAAATACAGCCTGGCTGCCCAAATATCTAAATTTCGGTCATGTGATTAGGGGGAGTGGCTGTTGGAACATCAAATCAGGCTGGGGAATTCTGGGAGTGGAAGTCCACCTCTCTTAAAGCAGGATGGCTGGGGAATTCTGGGAGTGGAAATCCATCCATTTTAAAGCATGGCTGGCAGGGGAATCCGGGAGTGGAAGTCCACCCCTCTTAAAGCATGTCTGGCTGGGGGATTCTGGGAGATGAAGCCCACCCATTTTAAAGCATGCTGGCTGGGGAATTCTGAAAATGGAAGTCCACCCATCTTAAAAC
>NW_015392127.1:5083-20136 GCF_001527695.2 Protobothrops mucrosquamatus | reverse complement strand
TGTTGACAATGTGCAGTTCCCATAATATAATTATAGACCTTTATGGTATACAACCAAATGCTTTGTTCTTGATTTCTGGGTTTTGTTTAGATCTTTTTTCCCCTGCCTTTATTATTTTTATAAATATGTCAAGGTGGTGAACATAATACTCCTCTTTTCCCCCAACCACAACTCTATGAGTTCACTTGGGCTGAGAATAGCTGGCCCAAAGGTCACCCAGCTGACTTTCATACCTAAGACAGGGTTAAGGCTCACAGTCTCCTGGTTTCTCAACCAAACTAGGTTTTTGTTACTCCATTTGTTATTCATTTTACTAATGAATCTCTGCCCCAATTCTAACCACCCTTGACAAGCTCCAGTGGGCATCTGCAGGGAGAGTTAGAACAAGAGTGTCAAGGTGATGGTCACAAAGCCCTGTCTTTTTTATATGTGCAGGTGAAATGTCTGCATCCTTAACTGCATCTAATTCCAATATTGCATAAGACATAGTATGACCCTTTTAACAGTTTTAGAAAATACAACAAAAACAAGCAGAGACATGAAAAGAAATAAAGAAACAGATCAGGGAGGGAAATGGTTGCTTCTTACCTTTTCCTTGGCATTAATCTCTTTTAGTCTGATTCTTTGAATCAAATCCTGGTAAGAGACCAAGCAGAACAACTGTGAAAGAATTATTATGCTTAATCTTTTGGAGGCCAATTGTTATTAAGGCTATTCTTGAAAATGCAGGCTTTGTCATTGTAAAACACTGCTGGTTTTTTTTTTTTAGCAGTTAATGCTTATCAATACCATGAGGTCCTTGGTACTCTCTGAGCTGGGTTATTTTTTCAAACATTTCAATACCAAGTTTTTGTCCTCTCTCTCTCTCTCTCTCCCTCCCTCCCTCCCTCTCTCTCTCTCTCTCTCTTTCTCTTTCTTTCTTTCTTTTATTTCTTCTCTTCAGACTGACTAATATTTCCTCTGAGGCAACACCAGATTAGTCAACAAGAGTAACTCACTTGTTCAGTTGAAGCTACCACCTGCAAAGTTTAGTTACAAAATGCTTTTTAAAAGCACATATCTCTTCCTGGCGTTTTCCTTCTTTTCCTCTGCAGAAGTGACGCATGGATAAAGGTGGAATGTATTTTACCATTTGGAGCCGAAAGGAGTGGAGGAAGATCAATTCCACCTAGCCCTGAATCAGATTGCCTTGAAAGTATCAACCTCATTCTTGACAACATGGTAAGCTTTAAGGTGAAGAAAATGTGAGGCGTCCATAAATATATTTGATAATATAGCTTGGGTTCTGGAGTTATTTGATATAATCTTCCCTCGCTGTATTTTTATCATTTTATCATTCTTTTGTAGCTCATGTCAGAGCACAGGAGGAGGCTGGTTCTTCTCCTATATCTTTACAATAACTACAATTTGAGAATAGGTTGGACTAAGAGAGTAACTAGCTACAAGTGCTCCATGGTTGGGGATAAGGAGAATGTTGGATCATCCCGATCTAAACTCAATGCCTCAGTTGCTATGCTATACTTCCTCTTTTCGATGGTAGCTGACTGGCAATCCTTACATTTACACTTAGCATGGATGGAGAACTTTTTCCTCTGAAGCCCAGGTGCCTTGCTGGATTGGAAGTTGGAAGCTAACAAGATTGGGAGAAAAAAGAAATGATGAGTCTTCCTCCCTCTTCTCAGTCATCCCTTGAAGATCACTGGTTTCTTATTGTCACTCGCATTGGGAAACTGGTGAAGAATTCCTAGTTAAACTACTAATTAACTGGATAGCAGAACTCAGATTACCTGATTGCTTTCCATTCATAATAATAATAATAATAATAATAAAGTTGGAAGGGACCTTGGAGGTCATCTAGTTCAACCCCCTGCTCAAGCAGGAGACCTATAGCATTTCAGACAAATGGTTATCCAGTCTATTTTTAAAAGCCTCCAGTGATGGAGCACCCACAACTTCTGAAGGCAAGTTGTTCCACTGGTTAATTGTTCTAACTGTCAGGAAGTTTCTCCTTAGTTCTAGGTTGCTTCTCTCCTTGGTTAGTTTCCACCCGTTGCTCCTTGTCCTGCCTTCAGGCGCTTTGGAGAATAGCTTGACTCCCTCTTCTTTGGGGCAGCCCCTGAGATATTGGAACACTGCTATCACGTCCCCCGTCGTCCTTCTCATGGTAGAAAGAATCTCATGATTGGGTTCCTATTGCTCAACTGATCCTGCAAGTCTGGGTGGGTAAATTGCAGTCCCTAAATTGCACAAATTTTGTAAGGAAAATTAGGAATCTCCTGTTTGATTGCCCTGTTAGAGCAGTGGTTCTCAACCTTTTTAATGCCGCGACCCCCAACCGGTCGTAAGTCGAGGACTAAACCGGTCGTAAGTCGAGGACTAAACCGGTCATAAGTTGAGGACTACCCAACCGGTCGTAAGTCGAGGACTTTCCCTGCCCGGGAGCGCCGTGCATGCGTGGTTCCGCCCCCTGCGCCGGCCGAGGCGTAGCTGGCAAGCGGCAGAGACGGAGCAGGCCGACCACCAGCTGGCCCAGCCCAAGGGAGGTAAGGCACCCGCCGGAAAAGGGGGGGAAAATGGCGGACAGCCTTGCTTGGCGACCCCAGTGAAATGGTCAATCGACCCCAAATGGGGTCGCGACCCATAGGTTGAGAACCGCTGTGTTAGAGGAACCAGCAAGTCCAAAGCATATCGCTGGCTTAAAAAAAAAGGATGTTTCATTTTAATTACAAATTGATGGAATTGTACCCCTCAGCAAAATAAATTCTAAATGAGAACAGATTTTTTTTCCAATGTAGTCTTTGAAAAAGTATATAAATCTCATATAAAGGAGGAAGTGACATATTAGTTCACTCTCCTTCGGTGGCTGCTTACTAAATAATAAATTAATATATAGATAAAAAAACACGCTACAGATTCTGGGGAAAAACCTAACCTCTCTCATTTCAAGATAAAAACAACACATATACTTTTCAGGAAAAAAAATAGTCAGAAGTAATTTTTACTTCTCTGAATTTTGCAAAAGTTTCAGTGTGTCTTTTTCTGTGGGTGGTATCATGTGTCCATGAACATTATTCTCCCACACTAATTTTGTTCTCTGCATTTGAAAGGGCTGATGATGATGTCAGTCAAAACATCTTATAAACATTCTCATTTTGCAGACCTTCTGGTGGTCTCTATTGAGTACCAAGATGATTCAAACTTCTTTGAATGGAAATTACACACACAAAAAAGTCAATAAGCATTCCGGTATTTGAGAGGCTGCCACAAAGAAGAGGGCGTCAGATTATTCTCCAAAGCACCAGAGGGTAGGATAAGAAACAATGGTTGGAAACTGACCAAAGAGAGAAGCAACCTGGAATTAAGGAGAAACTTCCTGACAGTGAGGACAATTAACAATTAACAGCTTGCCTTCAGAAATCGTGGGCGCTCCATCACTGGAGATTTTTAAGAAGAGACTGGACAGTCAATTGTCTGAGATGGTATAGGATCGCCTGCTTGAGCAGGGGGCTGGACTAGAAGACCTCCAAGGTCCCTTCCAGCTCTAGTCTATTCAATTCTATCCTGATGTAGACATTTGATGAAGCCTCTCCTTTATTTATATGCTGTTCTACTCATCTTTTTTGGCTGGGAAGACTTTCAAACTTCAATGGCTAAGATAAAACTGCTGAGTCTGTCTTGTCAAATGAGATCACCGAGGCATGAAACCAATTGTAAAAAGAAAACCAGTTGTACATACATAAGCCTGGCAGAGCACAGTCAATTGCAGAAGAGGTTTCCATGACTCTGGGGGATACGACAAGTAATTAAACATATTCCTGAAGGAAATAGCAATAGCTGTTGGTCATGATAGCTTCCATTCCTAATATGTTGATTCTGGACATATTTTCACTTAGAAGTAAGTCCCGTTGAACTCAACAGGAACTACTGCTGAGTAAGAATATCAAGGAAGCAACATTTTTAAAACTGAGCTTGGCAGAAAAACCATTTCACAAAGCTAATTCTCCTAAATTGTTGACTCAGTTTTACAACCATCTTTCTCCCAGGGTCAGATGTCGCCACTAATGATGTTCAGTTTGACCTGTATTTCCAAGAGCTACTACCAAACTGCATTTTATAAATTAATAGAAGTGTCAATAATTCTATGAATTGCATTTAATTAATGGACTGAATTTGGGCAGAATTAAATTAGTTTTTATCCTGTTCTTTCTAGAGCTGCAGCTTTCATAAATACCAGCCATCCAACACATCTGGATGGAACTTGGCTTGAGATCATTGAGTGTGTTCTTCTGACAATCGTTGGCAACAGGATGCTTGCAGGTTCCAAGAGTCCGAATAATGCCCATGAACTCACAGTTCAAATCAAAGTATATATTTTATAAAAAAAATAAATGCTTAAATCTGAAGAGCTTTCTGAAGATCACTAGTATCTAATGAAAGCATAATTATGAATACTCAAATTTTGAGATGAGCTTTGGTGATGTTGTGAAGTTTAGAATTATTATTTTTGAACAGAACAGCTGGAGTACATCAGATGCCAGAGTGGAAAAATCTATCACCTTGTGTAGAGGACATCAATAAAATATCAATAAAGGTTTTAATTTCATTTTCTTAAAACAGTTTCCTTTGCAGTAGTGTTCAGGGTATATGATTTCCTAATCCCTGTCATGAGAAAATCTAAACCTCAGAGGGAATGGTTGTTATTATTATTATTATTTTTTAATAAACTTTATTGGTTTTTAAAACATAAATCACATAATAATTGATTAACAGTGTGTTTGCCTGGCTTACATTTACAAAGGAAAATCGTCAACAATTAACATCTATAATCCATAATCCACGTATTCACACAAATGTTTCTTTTTTCTTTTCTTTTTTCCCATAGATATTCTCTCTGATAGTTCCCTTCATCAATATTCTTAATTTTCATTTTAATATTTAAATATTTTCCCTTTAATCAGTATCATGCTTGATCAATGCCTTTCGCTGAATCGGAGCGTTTTTCCCTCTATTTTTCCCCAACCAATCATACAATTTGTTCCAGATTTCGTAGTAATCTGTTTCACTCTTATCCTTAAGTTCTAACGTCAACCTATCCATTTCAGCACAGGATAAAACCTTATTTATTACCTCTTCTTCTGAGGGTGTCTTTCTTATTATTACAGGTACTTGACACGAATGAAATGTACTGTACAAAATTGTTTTGTATGCTTTGGCATTGATAAAGCAAAAGAGCTAAGAGGTGTTCTCTCCTTCTGATGTTGTCTTTTGATCCACTGCTGTAAATGAGGATTGTCTAGACTTTTAAAATGAGAGGGAAGAGTGGGAGGTAAACAATCACAATGTTCAGAAAGGAATGTTCCTCAGTACCATGAAGAAGAGCCAAAACACCAAAGGGTTCATTTCAAAAGAAATAGGTTTTGAAAAAGAAACAGCTTTGATCTCCATGACTTCTACGAATTGGTCCAACTCTTTTTTGGGGAAAAAAAGGTTAAGGGAACTATGTAAGTCTAGTCTATTGAAGAGAAGGATTAGATGGACATGATAACTGTCTTCTAGTTCTTGAGGGGCTACCACAGAGAAGAGGAGATTAATTTATTAAAGAGAGATCCAAGCTAGAAGTAAGGAGAAATTTTCTGGCAGTGAGAACAATTAATTAATAGAATTGTTTTCTCCCTGAAGAGGAAAAATTAAATAAGGCTATTAGAAACGAAGGAGAAATAGATAAAATAGAGGCACAGGGAGAGAGAGAATATGGCTGGCCCCATGAAATTCTAACTCTGTCCCCAATTACTAGTTTATCCAATCTTGCCCATTATTTGTACAATTGCTTCTCCTAACCGATCTTCTAAATATCATTATGAAAGGAAAGGCAGAAGAATTAAAGCTGATCTGCAAATACTATAATCCCAGAAAAACATTCAGTACATAAACATATTAGAGTACATTCAGTGCACAGAGAGCACACAAAGGAATACAGTATATTGTTTTGATCTTTCAAGGATTAAAGTTTTTAAACATTTGTAATTTTAACTGTTCCCTAAATGTGAAGTCTACCATGTATTTCTATGTTGTGTTTCTTATCTTCAGCAACTCAACTCAGCATGCTGACTGGGGGATTCTGGGAGTTGAAGTCCACATATCTTAAAGTTGCTAAGGTGGAGAAACACTGTACTAGGGTCAGCATCTTGTGGCATAACCTATATCAGGGGTGTCAAACTGCCGTTCCACGGGCCGGACGCGTCATCCGGAAGCCGCGCCCACCCCATTGCCAGCAAAGGCAAAACCGTCCCGATACGCTGCGTGACATCACGTGACGTTGCAAGTTTGACATGTCTGACCTATATGGTGAAGCTCATAGCTGGCTTTAGTGTTTGGAGCAGGAGGATTGCACTATGGACTGAAGTAACTTTCTTCCTTCACATTTTACATGAATTTACTCAATTTGCGTTCCTAAATCTACCTGGAATGGGAAAAGAAGCCCCCATTTATTCTTTCTAGAGCAGGGGTCTTCAAACTTGGCCCTTTTATGACTTGTGGAAAGTATAACTCCCAGAATTCCTCAGCCAGCGTGCCTGGCTGAGGAATTCTGGGAGTTGAAGTCCACAAATCATAAAAGGGACAAGTTTGAAGACCTAGAGTTTTGCAATGCGATTACAGAGCATATTTATATGCTGAAATCTGTAATATTCTGGATGTTGTGATTCAGTTTATCACTAATGTAATTTGTTATTAAAAAGAATACGTAGCAAACAAATGAGCACCCTATTATACATTTGCATAATTTAGGTGAAAGTGTGCTCAAAAGTACTTTATATTAGGGGAAATAATCTCTAAATTGTCCATGATAGGGGTAGGGAGAGAGAGACAATGTTAAAAGTTTTATAAACTTTTTTATAAAAAAAAAAAAGAAAACCAAACTTGATCAAGGAACTACCTCTCAGACAAACAAGCTAACAGTAAAGGACTATCTAATCAAGGAATCACAAAGAACACTCCTACCAACATTAATAGAGAAAGCCACTTGCACCAATTGCACAACAAATGGACAGACTAACCATGGTTTCAACTGGTAACTGTGAGCATCCTTAACCAAGCCAAGTCCAAAAATGCTAGAGAATTCCTGGAAGCCTGGCATTCTGACAAATCAGCCATTAACAGGCATATGGAGATAAACAACATCTCCACACCATTCAAAAGAGACAATCAATCAATCAGTTGCAAGGATATATCATAGAGGTCGAACTAAATTCCTCGGCAACTGGAATATCTCAGCATTTACAATCCATTTTTGAAAGTGGGATGGAGCTAAATCCAATATAAAGGGGACACGTAGTTTGTTACCTACTTTGTCCATCAGGTACCATTAAGCAATACAGGAATTCCTCAATGTACAACCACATCTGAGCCCCAAATTTCCACTGCTAACCAAGGCAGCTGTTAAGTGAGTTTTGCCCAGTTTTACACATCGTTAAGCAAATCACTGCAGCTTGTAAGTGAATCATGCAGTCGTTAAATGAATCTGGCTTCCGCCATTGAGTTTGCTTGTCGGAAGTTGGCTGGGAAAGGTACAAATGGTGAAATGGTGACCACACTGTCGTAAACACATGCAAGTTACCAAGCGCCCAAA
The DNA here is from genome assembly GCF_001527695.2 of Protobothrops mucrosquamatus. Classification (NCBI taxonomy): domain Eukaryota; kingdom Metazoa; phylum Chordata; class Lepidosauria; order Squamata; family Viperidae; genus Protobothrops; species Protobothrops mucrosquamatus. The sequence goes on along the minus strand of NW_015392127.1, from coordinate 12,509 downwards.
TTTTGATCATGTGACCATGGGATAATGCAAGTGTGCAAGCCAGTCCTAAGTCACTTTTTTCCATGCTGTCGTAACATTGAACGGTCGCTAAACAAATGGCTAAGTCGAGGACTCCGTGTAAGTTGACATAAGAATCTGGACATGAAATGACTGCTGATAAACAGCACTAGAATGTAACCTTAAAGCAGGGGTGTCAAACTCAATTTCATTGAGGGCCACATCAGCATTGCAGTTGCCCTCGGGGGGGCCGGGGGGGTGTGGCCTACTGGGTGGGCGTGGATGGAGTAGGTGTGGCCTACTGGGTGGGCATGGCCAGTTCTACATCATTCGCGTCAAGGGTGCCTGTGGGCGCCTGGGCAGGAGTGGGACAGATCTGAGGGTCTCTGGCAGAAGGGGGTGAGACCAGGGCAGAGCCCATCAAGCCGGATATGTGAAGTAGGCGAGGGCCATTTGCTGACCACTTCCAGGCGATGGTGCATTTCTTCATTCCTCATAAAGGGTGACACCTCCCCAGCATGCACCCAGGGGGTGGGGCCGACACGGCAGGGGCTGATTCCTCGCTGTTGTCAGATGGCCTTGTGGAGCTAAGACTGAATGCATTTCAGCATAGATGACCACCACAAAATTGTACATTGGCTCCCAGCCGGACTGGGCCAGGGCCAGGGCCAAGGCAGCGGGGGCCATTCCCTCACTGTTTCCAGGATGGCTTTGCGGGCCACATGAAACCACTTTGCAGGCCGCATCTGGGCCCCGGGCCTTGTGTTTGACATGTCTGCCTTAAAGGCTGCCATTCATTTGCCAAATTTGGCCCCGCACTTTTAGAAAGCGTGACGGAGACAAGAGAATGTTCTCTCAAGTTCATCAGGTTACAAAATTGTAAGTAACTATTTCCGTGAGAATGGTTTTGGGGTGTGCAATTTGCTCTGAACAGGAGCTGTTGAAAGGGCTCTCCACGTTCTTGAAGGAACAAAGCAATAGCATCAAAAGAACAAGATGTTCTGAAATAGCAAAGCAGGCTATTGTGAGAAAAATCACCTACTTCAGGTTCTCCAATTTCCATCCCCGAGACCCAAGAGTCATCACCTTGTGTTGTCTTGTCGTTCCTCTTTCTTTTTTTTGTTCTGAGGCAATGTTTGTGGTGCTAGGACGTTTCTATTTCAGGAAAAGCTATTGTAAATAAAGCTCATAACACTGAAGCTTTATTTATTAGAAGCACGGTTAGAAGGTACAATTAAAGACAGGTCTTATCAGGTCAGTACCAAAGAATGGATCAGAAGCAGAACAGAGGAAAAAGTGGTGGCATGGACAATTATATACTAAGGGGGGGGAATCGCATCTCAATAGAGCAGAAACCCATTTCACAAAACTGATCAAGCCCACCAGGCATACTCACAATTCTTCATTCAAAAGCATATCTTGTTGAGAAACAATATATCCTATTTCAAAGCAACATTATATTTGGTTCAACTTACAAAAAATATTTGGAGGGTCTATTGTAGTTGACTATCAATAGGGTTAGAGGGAAAATAATTACAAAGCCTCTGCAAATGGAAACAGGACATTTATTCAAATGTGAGGTTTGTGTGTTTCTGTGTGTATAAATACTACATCCAGTTTTGGTCACCATTTTATAAAAAAAGATGTAGAGGCTCTGGAAACAATCCAGAAAAGAGCAAACAAGATGATCATGGGGCTGCAGGCCATTTGAAGAACAGTTCCAGGAATTGGGTAGGTCTACTTTAATGAAAATAAAGACTAGGGATGACATGATAGCAGTGTTCCAATATCTCAGGGGTTGCCACAAAGAAGAGGGAGTCAACATATTTTCCAAAGTATCTGAAGGGAGGACAAGACGCAACGGATGGAAATTAATCAAGGAGAGAACTGATCTCAGAAAATGTTGGTGCTCCATAAGTGGATCTTTTTAAGATGACACTGGACAGTCATTTGTCTGGAATGGTATAGACTGAGGATAGGGTTACGTCACCAAGAACTCATAGAGCAAAATGGGCATCGCCAACAAACTCGGAGTGCTTGGGTATGGTTAGGAGGGCACTGACTTTTCTAGCCTGCTCCATCTATGTTTCCTGGTAAAATACATAGGGAAATCCCATTGGAGGAAAATTCCACTTAGGGTTAGAGTTAGGTCACCATGAACTCTTAGAGCAAAATGGACGTCATCAACAAACTCGGAGTGCTTGGGTATGGTTAGGAGGGCACTGACTTTTCTGTCCTGCCCTATCGATCTTTCCTGGTAAAATACATGGGAAAATCCCATTGGAGGAAAATTCCACTTAGGGTTAGGGTTAGGTCACCATGAACTCCTAGAGCAAAATGGGCATCGTCAGCAAACTCGGAGTGCTTGGGTATGGTTAGGAGGGCACTGACTTTTCTGGCCTGCCCTATCTATGTTTCCTGGTAAAATACAGCAGAAGGCAATTGCTGGCATAGCAGGGAGCCATCAGAAATGGCATCACCAAACATTTCATTCCCAGAAGATTGTGGAAAATTTGAGTCTAATCAATGCATAAAAGTTAGAAGAGGATTCGGCTTCCCACTTTCTTATTTAAAAAAATAGGTAAAATAAAAAATACTGCCAAACATTGGCCTCTTTCCACTAGATTTCAGCAACCTATGCCAGGGGCCTCAGAAATAAGAAGAAAATGGGATACCTCTGCCTCTGATTTTCAAGGGCCAGTTAAAAATTAAAAAGGGGGATCCTTAAATAAACATCACAAGCATAACAACCATTTGCAGATGACACCAAGCTGGCAGGAATAGCCAACACTCCAGAAGACAGGCTTAGGATATAGGAGGAGCTGGACAGACTTGAACACTGGGCGCTATCTAAAAAAATGAAATTCAATGGTGAAAAAAGTAAGGTTCTACATTTAGGCAAGAAAAACCAAATGTACAGGTATAGTATAGGGGGTACCTTGCTCAATAGTAGTAACTGTGAGAGGGACCTCGGAGTCCTAGTGGACAATCACTTAAATATGAGCCAGCAGCGTGCTGCAGCTGCCAAAAAAGCCAACTCAGTGCTGGGCTGCATTAACAGAAGTGCTGGGCTGCATTAATGAAGTATTAATACCACTTTACAATGCCTTGGAAAGGCCACACTTGGAATACTGCATCTGGTTTTTGGTCACCACGATGTAAAAAAGATGCTGAAACTCTAGAAAGAGTACAGAGAAGAGCAACAAAGATGATTAGGGGACTGGAGGCTAAAACATATGAGGAACGGTTGCTGGAACTGGGCATGTCTAGTTTAACGAAGAGAAGGATGAGGGGGGGACATGATAGCAGTGTTCCAATATCTCAGGGGCTGCCACAAAGAAGAGGGAGTCAAGCTATTCTCCAAAGCGTCTGAAGGCAGCAGGACAAGAAGCAACGGGTGGAAACTGATCAAGGAGAGAATCAACCTAGAACTAAGGAGAAACTTCCTGACAGTTAGAATGATTAACCAGTGGAACAACCTGCCTCCAGAAGCGGTGAATGCTCCAACACTGGAAGTTTTTAAGAAGAGACGGGACAGCCATCTGTCCGAAATGGTGTAGGGTTTCCTGCCTGAGCAGGGGGTTGGACTAGATGACCTCCACAGTCCCTTCCAACTTTATTATTATTATTATCATCATCATCATCATCATCATCATCATCATCATCATCATCATCATCATCATCATCATCATGTAGGCACAGATATTTGAATGCTAGGATTGGCAACACCTCCGGATAACCTATAAAACAACTTTACATAATAAACAAAATGGTTACAAACCCAGAACATTCTTAAACAGGTTCATGCCTGAAATAAATGCCTTGCAGGCTAAGTTAAATAAATGCACTGTAAATGGGATCGACCTGGTGGTAAATCTGCTTCCCAGGTGGAAATAGCTGCATTTTCTTTTATTATCCTGTTTTTCAGGTTTTTTGGGAGGGGAGGAGGGGGGGAACAGCCAGACTATTATGACTTTGAAACAATGGTAGCAGCATTTTACACAAAGTTGTAGGCCTATACTGTGCTTAACCAATCTTCCCCTTTCTTTTGCCACCTCTCTTAATTCTGAGAGAAACCAGTCATAAATCCCAGCCAATTCAGCTAAGAGAGAGTTTGAGGATAGGATAGGATAGGATAGGATAGGATAGGATAGGATAGGATAGGAAAGGAAAGGAAAGGAAAGGAAAGGAAAGGAAAGGAAAGGAAAGGAAAGGAAAGGAAAGGAAAGGAAATAATGAAAGGAAAGGAAAGGGAAGGGAAGGGAAGGGAAGGGAAGGGAAGGGAAGGGAACGACTGAGGGGAAAGGAGAAAGAGGAAAGGGGAAGGAACTGAGGGGAGAGGGAAGATGAGAGGAGAGGAAGAGGAGGAGGCTACAGAGATGCCAAAATTCAACCACAGAAACAGTACTAGAGTTGGCGACAGCAAGACTATATCTAGCATTTTCCATTCTGGATTAGACCAAGTTGGGATTTGTATTCTATTTAAAGCATTTACATCCCATGTTGACTTTGCTTTTTATTAAATAGAATGAAAACAATGATACCAATACACCTACTGTGACAGTGGGGGAAAAATACCAAAACAAATATCAAATCCATCTTGTGACGTTGTAGGCATATCAAGAAAAATGAACAAGGAGTAACAAGGTTTGGTGCGATGGAGGCCAACCATGAAATATTTCGGTTCAGTTCCTGTTTGAAGTTGGTGAGAAGTTGGCAAAGTATGAGCTATTTGGCGGAGTTGAGTTGAATTGAGACCAGTTAAGTTTCCGCAACAAACATGGAACAAATACTCGTTTGGTTCAGTCTGGTAATGTGGCACACTTTATCAGTACACCTCACACTGGGGATATGCTTGGACTGAGGTTTATTTTTTATTTATCAAATTTCAATGCGGCCTGACTCCTTGGTGACTGGGCAGTTTACAAAAAGAAAAAAGAGAAAACTCTGTCTGTCTGTCTGTCTGTCCATCTATCATCTTTCTATCTGTTGATCTCTCTCTCCCCCCCCCCCCACTTCCCTTTATTTATTTATTATTTATTTATTGAATTTATATACTGCCCTATCTCCCTTACGGGACTCAGGGCGGTGAACAGGCGATAATAAAAACCATGATAAATATAGGCAGTTCTAAAATCTCTCTGTCATCTAATTCCCAAAGAATTATTTGCTAACTCATACTACACAATAATTGCCACCTCTTCCCATCTTTCTTCCTTTCCTTCCTAGATGCACTGCCTACACTTAGGATTCTCCCTAAAGATTTGCTTTTGTTCTGCACCTATTCCTTTAATCCTTATCTCTGTTCTCTGTCCTTCTGCAAATCCTTCCCCATTGGGATTAGTTAAAACAAAACCTCCACAGATTCCTAGCCAACGTGCCTTGTCGTCAGCTGCACAGATGGCAAATGTCAGTCCACTGTAGAGATTAAAGTAGACTAGAGAAGTAGACCTGGAAAACCCCTTTGGGTCAAGAGGTAACCTAGTTTAAGGTCACTTGGATGAAGCCACCAAGGTGACCTCAGGCTGTGTGTCTGTAAAACTAACATAATTTAGAGCTACTCACACCTCCATGACTTCCCTGAGTATTGTGCATCAAACTGGGGAGCAAGCATATGCTAAAACCAGGAAAAGGGATAAGAGAGAAGTTTATGAAGCACGAAGAATTAAAAAGTAACTTAATCCTCTACAAAACGTCAGGATTTATCTTTACATCTTAAATCTTTTGCTCCTCAAAACAAAACCCCTATAAAATTATACCTTTCAATTCCATGCACATGAAAAGTTTTGAATGCTCATCATCACATGTGACAAGAATACTGTAGCAGGCTCACGCGCACCCGTTTTTGCATTTAAATCTCTCCTAAACAGTCAAAAACTCAGGTCACAATCGATCTCTGGCGTCTTGACTTCCAAAGGTGTACCGTACTACTCCCAAAGCATCTTGTACGATAAGATCACCCAGCATGAGCAAAACGAAACCGAAACCAAAACGAAAAAACGAAAGGAACCTGCCTCTGTATTTCTGTTATGTTCTCCTGCCACCCAGTGGTGACTAATTGAATTGCATGAGGAAAATGAATCATTTCTCGGATATGGAGAGAGCTTGCTTTCAATTGCTCGGGTTCAAATTACAAGAAGGTTTGGTTCTTTTTACACAAAGCTATCGTGGAGAGAGAAATTGAGCACGGCAAGAATGCAGAATACAGAATAACGGAGTTGGAAGAGATCTTCGAGGTCTTCTAGTCCAACCCCCTTGCTCAAGTAGGAGACCTAAGCCATTCTGGACAAATGACTCTTCCAATCTTTTCTTAAAAGCCTCCGGTGTTGGAGGACCCACAACTTCTGAAGGCAATTTGTTCCACTGGTTAATTGTTCTCACTGTCAGGAAGTTTCTCCTTAGTTCTAGGTTGCTTCTCTCCTTGATGAGTTTCCATCCGTTGCTTCTTGTCCTGCCTTCAGGCGCTTTGGAAAATAGGTTGGCTTCTTAAAGAATAATTCCTTGTTATTTAAAATCTGAATACCATCATCTATTTGTTTTAATGGGTATCAACTTTTTTTCATGTTTCTCTCCCCTGCTCTAGACTAAACATCACCTAGTTGTTCCGTTTTCCTTCCACGATTACTTTCCATGCTCTAATTGTCTGTAGGAGATGATCAGGAGTGGGGTGGAGTGAATCACGTCATCAGTTTGGAGTTGCTACGTTGCCACAAGAGATCTAAGTCTCGCCCCCTGTGAATTCCATTGACTCTTTTTTTTTTTTCACCATACACCATACACCAAAAACTACATGAACATATATCTTTTCTTCTAACAGAACGGTGCTTTACATTTTAAATATTCTTTACATCTTATTTACATTTTATGTACATCAATAATTATGTCTTTTTCTTTCTCTGTTCTAGCCAATTATAACATTTATTCCAAATTTCATAAAATTCTGACGTCTCCTTGTCTTTTAATTCTAACGTAAGTTTGTTCATTTCTGCGCATTCCAAAAGTTTATACATAATGAATTCCATTGACTCTTACTTAGCTCCAATTTGCCTTGACCGTTAGTAGATCAGATTCTTGTATACAGTAAAGATAGCATGTCATAAATTCATAATACATCTGAACTCTATCCTGGCTCTTGGGTTCTTGTGCCTGACATTGCCTCTCCTGCGCTTCTCAGATCTGTTCCAGTTTGCCATCCATCTCTTCTTCTTTCTCTTCTTCCCAAATACGAAGATGGCTATTTTAAAAAAAAAAAAATCCTTATGACATTCTGTCCCATATTTCTGACTTTCATGCACGAATAATTCCATGAAATCTGTGCATACCACTTTTGAGGACAATTGTTCCTGCACTTCAAATTTGGCCAGATGGTGGCAATGTGGTTGTGGGACGCTCTTCTAAGTGCTTCTTATCTTCCTGTATCATAGAATAG
>NW_015392127.1:0-4913 GCF_001527695.2 Protobothrops mucrosquamatus | reverse complement strand
GCAAACCTGGAGTCTGCTAGATTTGTTGGGATTAACTTCCCAAATTGCCTCCAGAAGTTGTGAATGCTCCAACGCCGGAAGTTTTTAAGAAGAGATTGTACAACCATTTGTCTGAAATGGTCTAATGCAGGGGTAGGCAACCTTGGCTCTTTTATGACTCGTGGACTTCAACTCCCAGAATTCCTGAGCCAGCCATGCTGAGGGGAAAGGGAGATGTTTCCAAGCTGAGCCATGCTGGCTCAGGAATTCTGGGTGTTGAAGTCCACAAGTCATAAAAGAGTCAAGGTTGCCTACCCCTGGTATAGGGTTATACCATTATACCTGAGCAGGGGGTTGGACTAGAAGACCGCCAAGGTCCCTTCCAACTCTATTCTATTCTAGTCTATTCTAGTCTATTCTAGTCTATTCTAGTCTATTCTAGTCTAGTTAAGTCTAAGTCTAAGTCTAAGTCTAAGTCTATTCTATTCTATTCTATTCTATTCTATTCTATTCTATTCTATTCTATTCTTTCCAAGCTAGGATGCTGGCTAGGAATTTTGGAAGCTGGAGACTCAGAGCTAGGAGATGGCTGAATGAATATAATACACGTATGCCAATAACACCAATCGTTTGTTGAATCCTGCTTCAAAGGAAGGAAGGAAGGAAGGAAGGAAGGAAGGAAGGAAGGAAGGAAGGAAGGAAGGAAGGAAGGAAGGAAGGAAGGAAGGAGTGGTGGGATTCAAATAATGTGAACAACCAGTTCTCTGTGTGTATGCCACTTCTGGAAGTCCATTCTGGGCCTGGGCAACAAAAAATTAGCTACCGGTTCTGCCAAAGTGATGTGAATCGGTTTCCCCTTTCCCTGGATTTATTAGTGGAAGTCATCCATCTAAGGACTATGCTGACAAGTTTAGTGCAGTATTTTAAAATTGCACTGGTACCCATTCTCCAGAATTCAAGGAGACCGTCTCCACAAGAAGCACACTCACCTGGCTTTTAAAAAGCATGTTTCTTTATCTTAACAAGTTTTATAGAAAGAAATAAGGAGGGGAAACCCACCAAAAACTGCACAACAATGTAAGCACCACATTAACTAAACCAAACAAAACCAAAAAAAGCAGAAAAAGGCAAAACTGTATAGGTTACATATTAAAATATCAAACAAATGTCTAAATCTATATCAAAAAGAATTTTAAAAAGTAATAACATATCGTAAATCTATGCCATAAAATGCACATTGAATCATTTTCAAATTAGCGGGTAGATTTGTCTTTTCACAAATGGATAAATTAAATAAGCAGACACACACAACCAACAGTTGATTCCCCAGTGATGGGAAGTCTTACTACTAGTACACCACTACTACTACTACTACTACTACTACTACTACTACTACTACTACTACCACCACCACTAATGCTAATAGTATTACAACACACACACACACACACACACACAAATACATTGAAGGAAAAATCACAACTCTGAAAATATCTCTGCGCTTCCAGCTCCGTTTCTCACTTTCTCGGGTGAGACCAACTTTTCTCCATAAAATGTGTCTGAAATGGAAGATGCCACGTGAGTGGAAAGCATTTTTCCCATCACACTCATTAATAGCATTTATGAATACAAATGGAGGACTGGCATTTAAAAGCAACAAAACAAACCCTATTTCACACAATTATTTGATCAGCCATAGGAAAACAAAGAACACACACACACACATCACGCGTAAGAACAAGAAGCATATTTACAATATATAATTCGTAACAGCTCCGAAGAACAAAGGGAGAGAACAACATGCAAAAGCCATTCCAAGTGAAAATGTCCCCACGTTTTCTTTCTTTTAAATCTATATAAATTCCTTTCCCCTGTGTTGTGAGTTCATATTCTGTTCCATTTCCCTGCTTACGATTTTCCCCCAGTTTTAAAGGTCATCGGGACTTTCGTACTCGCCCTTCTTTCCTTCCCGTTTACGCCTTTTCAATTTTAGATCTTAGTCAAACGAGTAAGCCTCATTTGTCCACGTGCAAAACTGATGGAAGGCTGCTTTTTTAAACCCACCATCCTCAATCTACACGTTTCTTAGCTCCACAATAAACATGCTAAGGGCCCAGTCAACTAGCTAGTCTCCTTAACAAGCCACATCATAGATATTTATCCCAGACTGATAAAGAGTCAGGAGGCTGTAATGCAAGCAATCCATTGCATCCCTTTCCCCGTAACACTGAAGACACCTACCCCTTCACCTGATCATCAGGAAGCTGTTACAAAGAAAATAAAAAAGCCTCCACTCTAATGTACTTTGGTAGTAAGGAAAGTCAAGGAACACAGTGAAAATATGTGATAGTTAAATATAAAGAAGATCAGACTAATGACAACAGTAGACTGGACAACTATTTGTCCAAAATGGTATAGGGTCTCCTGCTTGAGTCTGCAAGGACTGGAAGATCTCCAAGGTCTCTTCCAATCCTATTATTCTATGTTCCAACTACCCTTAGAACTGAACACAGAACATAGAATAGCAAAGTTGGAAGGACTTTGGAGGTCTTCTAGTCCAAGCAGACTCAAGCAGGAGACCCTATACAATTTTGGACAAGTGGCTGTCCAGTCTCTTCTTAAAAGCCTCACGTGATTGGGCACCCACAACTTCTGAAGGCAAGGCATTCCACTGGTTAATTGTTCTCACCGTTAGGACATTTCTCCTTAGTTCTAGGTTGCTTCTCTCCTTGGTTAGTTTCCATCCATTGATTCTTGGCTTGCCTTCTGATGCTTTGGAAAATAGATTGACCCTTATTTTCCAAAGCACCAGAATTTTCATCATTAAAGTATCCTGTTTTCATCATTGACAATGAAGAGGTTGAAGTGTTGGATAGCTTCTGCACTTTGGGACTGACTATCAACAATGTAGGAAGCAGCAGTCAAGAAATACACAACAAATTAGCACTTGATTGGGTAGAAATGAAGGCCTTAAGTATTCAGATGTTGTGAGTAGCTCTAGATAGCAAAATCAAAAACGTGAGTGCTGTTCCTCAGCCCCTTCCTCTCTGTTCAGTATAGCAGTTCGGTTTGATGTTAGTTGTTCCTTTTGAGCTAAAATGTATGAACTGAAACGCTCTAAAAGGAACTGCCACCAATTAAACATCCATCTGCTCATTCCTGATACGCTGGAGGAGGATATGGATGATGGTGACTATCCCAAATCCAGATGACTCAACAGCTGGCGGTATCTCTCCTTTATCCTGTTAGGATTTATCTACCATGTGTCAGAAAGTTGTTTGTACAATTGGAAGACTGGAAAAGGCGGGAGGCGGCAGTATTTGTAAAAGATGACAGCAACATATGTTGCTATTCCTTTTTTTTTTTTTTAAATGCAAAATAGAAATGCCGACACATCGCTCCATATGAAATGAGGAATGCTGCATTGCCACCAGGAAAGTGTTTTAAAAGCCTGCAACAAGATGGGCACACACTAATCCTGGTTAAATAAAGGAGCGTGAATTACATAATTGGAATATTGCATGGGAACTCGGTTTTCATTTGGACTTCTTTGGTCCCAAACATGGTGCCCTCCAGATAGGCTCAGATTACATTTTCCAGCATTCCCAGTGCATACTGATGGGGAATAGTGGATGGTGTGGTCCCTACACATCTGGAATACTTCAATATACTGTAGCAAAGGCTGCTTTTATGTTATGAGAGTGAACTTCTCCCTGCCTGAGCTGATAATGTCCTTCAAACTTCCTCCTCCACATTTCCCTGCTTCAATCAGAGATGCACAGTTCTCCATGGTCAAGTGCCACACTGAGCCTTTAAGCAATATATCAAGGGCTTCAAATATCAGCCACCAGGACAAGGAAGTAGGTGGTGATAGAACAAAAACTAAGGTTGACCTGTGGGACAGGATAGCAGCCACGATGTCATGCATCTGCACCAAGAAGAGGGGGACAACCTATTGTCCAAAGCATCTGAATGCAAGAAAAGAAGCAACAGATGGAAACCAATCAAGGAGAGAAGCAACCTAGAACTAAGGAGAACTTTCCTGGCAGTGAGAACAATTAACCAGTGGAACGGCTTGCCTACAGAAGTTGTGGGTGTTTTTAAGAAGAGATTGGGCAGACATTTGTCCTGAATTGTATAGGGTCTCCTACTTGAGCAAGGGGTTGGACTAAAAGATCCCTTCCAACTCTGTTATTCTGTTATGTTACAGCAAGGATCCCATCAAGGAACCAGTGGTGCTTGCCTCTCTTAAAGAACACATCCTAAGTATCCATCCTCTTGAATTATTTTTAACTCAGAACTCTCTTCTCCTTTACCCTGATTGCATTTATGACAAGCATTCTGGGCCTTTGCTGATTCCATGCACTCCAAAATGTGAGGTACTTAAGAATTGCAGGGCAATCAGTTTTACTTGAAAGCCAAAGCAAAGTATCCTATGCTAGGAAAATCAGGTTGGAGAGTTAGCTCTGGGAAGCTGATGAGAAGGGATTATGAAACTGAGAAAACCGAACCATCCAGACAATGGACAGAGTTGTGAGATGGTAAAATATCTCCCCATCTTTGCTTTCTTCAGAAAATTGTTGTTGCTGTTATTTGCGAAGTCGTGTCCAACCCATCACGACCCCATGGACAATGTTCCTTCAGGCCTTCCTGTTCTCTACCATCTTCTGGAGTCCATTTAAGCTCACACCTACTGCTTCAGTGACTCCATCCAGCCACCTTATTCTCCGTCATTCCCTTCTTCTATTGCCCTCAATCTTTCCCAGCATTAGGCTCTTCTCCAGTGAGTCCTTCCTTCTCATTAGGTGGCCAAAGTATTTGAGTTTCAACTTCAGGATCTGGCCTTCTAAAGAGCAGTCAGGGTTGATCTCCTCTAGGACTGACCGGTTTGATCGCCTTGCAGTCCAGGGGACTCGCAGGAGTCTTCTCCAGCA
>NW_015392126.1:35709-39898 GCF_001527695.2 Protobothrops mucrosquamatus | reverse complement strand
TTATTATTATATATCTGGGCACAATTTCTCTCCCATAATCCTCCAGCTGTAAAAAGAGCCCAGCCTTTCCCTCCCTGCAGCCTCTCACCCTTCAGTTCCAGGTCCAGAGGTTGCTGCAAGCCATCGTGCTCCACGTGGCACCGATAGCGGCCCCTCTCCTTGGGATCGATCTGGATTCCGAGCGAGTAATAGTAGGTCCTATCTGAGTTGGGGGCCAGAGACTCATGGAAGGTGTCTTGCAGCCAGAATTCCCCATCCCTCGTCCAGGAGGCATCGATCTCCCTGGGGTAGAAGCCGTGGATTCGGCAGACGTGCCTCTCCATACCATCAGCTTCTGTCCTGCTGCTCATTGTCACCACTGGAGGAACTGGGGGGAAAAAGGGGGGTTAGAATCAAAATTGAGCCTCCCCGGAAATCAGCTTGACTTGTGCATCGCACATGCAACCAGAACTCTAGGAGTCTACAAATAAATCAAGCTGCTTTGAATAGTTTTGTTTCAAAAACAAACATAAAAGCACTTTATTAAATACAGGTATCCCTCGACTGACAACATTTAGTGACTGTTCAAAGTTACAACAGCACAGGAAAAAGTGACTTAGTTTTTCACACTTAACGGCCGTTGCAGCATCCCCATGGGCACATGATCAAAATTCAGATGCTTGGCAACTGACTTGTATTCATGATGGTTGCAGTGTCCAGGGGTCATATGATCACCTGTTACAACCTTCCGACAAGCAAAGTCAGCGGGGAAGCCATATTATCCTAACAACCGTGTTACTCATTTAACAACTGCTGTGATTCACTTAACAACTATAAGAAGTCGTAAAATGGGGCAAAATTCACTTAACAAAGTTCTTGCTTCGCAACAGAAATTTTGGGCTCAATTTGACTGTAAGTCGAGCTGTATTATTATTTTCTCTGTTGCCTTGCAAGTACACTGGGTGTTCCTGTCCCGGAGACAAATTCCTTGTGTGTCTAATCACCTGTGGCCAAATCAAGTTGATTTGATTTGATTCAAATTAACTCTTCCGGTCCTGCTTCCTGTCTGGATTCCGTTACAAGATTACAACACTACTATTTCCACTTCTAGAGACTGATTTTTTAAAAAAAAATATCAGAGAGAGCTAAAAACAAGGGCAGCATCAAGGCTGCAATCGCTTGGACGACTTCCCAGATTCTTTCTTGGAGATAAGCTCAAGGCAGGATGAGCCCGTTCCTGACACATTGGGAACCCGGTTAAATAATGACTCTGAACAGCCAGCCGAAAGAGGATCAGAGGAGGCTTCAGCTGGGGAAAGCCTGCAGGGGCAGACGGCCAGCGAAGAGGAGGAGGAAGTGCCTCCTGCACCTGATCCGAGAGCACACAGGGCAGAGAAAAGGCAGGAGCAACAGAGGTCAGCCAGACTACTCCGGAGGAGAAGGCCCTGTCTGTCTTGATGGGCTGCACTGGGAAGTTGGCTATTTAGGACAGCAGGAATAGGGAGGCGTTACTGGGAACGTGTCAGTTTGCCGGCTGTTTATTTCCTCGTCATGCTTCCTGCTTCACTGTGTTTGGAATCGTGCACTGGAGACCCTGAATATTGGTAAAGGGAATTACTGGTGAACATTAATAAACTCAGTAAACCACAGTTACCTGGGTGTGAGTGAGTGGGGCAGCACATTTGATTTGATTCGAATTAACTCTTTTGGTCCTGTTTCCTGTCTGGATTCCCTTAAAACAGGGGTGTCAAACTCAATTTCATTGAGGGCCACATCAGCATTGTGGTTGCCCACAGGGGGCCGGGTGGGTTTGGCCAGGGTGGGTGCGGCCTACTGGGTGGGCGGGTGTGGATGGAGTGGGTGTGGCATACTGGGTGGGTGTGGCCAGCTCTATATCATTCGCGTCAAGGGTGCCTGTGGGGGCCTGGGCAAGAGTGGGACAGATCTGAGGGTCTCTGGCAGAAGGGGGTGGGATCAGGGCAAGTGCCAAGGCATGGTCCACTGGAGGAGCCACACTGTTCCTCTCAGGCCATGTGGGGGGGGGCTTATGGAGCTAAGACTGAATGCATTTCAGCATAGATGGCCACCACAAAATTGTACATTGGCTCCCAGCCGGCCTAGGCCAGGGCCAAGGAGTGGGGGCCGTTCCCTCACTGTTTCCAGGATGGCTTCGCGGGCCACATGAAACCACTTTGCGGGCCGCATCCGGCCCCCGGGCCTTGTGTTTGACATGTCTGCCTTACAAGATTGACACTACTATTTCCACTTCTAGAGACTGATTTTTTAAAAAAAAAATATCAGAGAGGGCTAAAAACAAGGGCAGCATCAAGGCTGTAATCGCTTGGACGACTCCCCAGATTCTTCCTCGCTCAGTTAAATAATGACTCTGAACAGCCAGCCGAAAGAGGATCAGAGGAGGCTTCAGCTGGGGAAAGCCTGCAGAGGCAGACGGCCAGCAAAGAGGAGGAGGAGGAACTGCCTTCTGCACCTGATCCGAGAGCACACAGGGCAGAGAAAAGGCAGGAGCAGCGGAGGACAGCCAGACTACTCGAGAGGAGAAGGCCCTGCCCGTCTTGATGGGCTGCACTGGGAAACTGGCTATTTAGGACAGCAGGAATAGGGAGGCGTTACTGCCGGCTGTTTCTTTCATCATCATGCTTCCTGCTTCACTGTTTGGAATCGTGCCTTGGAGACTCTGAACTTTTCTTGCTAAGTGAGCTTTTGAGTGTGTATTTTATTTTGGTCTGGTGGATTTAAGTTTGTTTGTTGGAGCTATTTGTTTGAACAACTTTCACTTATTTGTGGACTATTGACCAGTTGCTTTGTGGACTAATCTTGGCTTGCTTGTGGCTGGGCCTATAGGGACAGTTCTGAATATTGGTAAAGAGAATTACTGGGGAACATTAATAAACTCACTAAACCAGAGTTACCTAGGTGTGAGTGAGTGGGGCAGCACATCGGCTGACGATTGCCAGCAGAAAACAAGCCAACTGGGTCATCTGGCCTGTTCTTTGCCAGCAAGCCTACACAGGAAACATTTGCAACACCTAAGCAGATGCAGCTCCCATACTTTCTCTCTGGCTGTTTCTCCATACCTTCACTCAAGGATATCTCTGATTTGTAGTGGTCATACTTCTGCAGCCACTCCGTGCAGATATTCTCCAGGTAATCTGTGAAACGATGCTTGATGTAGGTTTCAGCCCTCTGCTTGTGCCACTGGGCTTCTTTGTCAGCTGCTGTCCAGATGCCGGTCCCCATGTCGTAGCCAAGGAAATGCCGCCCATCATAGCCGTACTCCCAGTGGCCGCTACTTTTCCCATCTTCCCCCACTTCACAGAAGACCATCAACTGGACGATGTGAAAGCCTAAAAGAAGCATTTCCATGGTTAGGAGGAAAAGCTCTCTAGGAAATCAGAGAAAGCCACTTCCTGCTGGAGCTCCAGATTCTGTGACTGCTGAGACAAGAAAGCAAGAAAGACAAGGATTACAGGAAGAGATCTTGAAGGCCAGTCGAGGTTGAGCCAGAATTTGGGACTTGTAATACAGATTTGTCACTATAAAGGAATTCATTATAAACAAGGCTGGAAAATTCCTCATGCAGTCTAAAATTCCTTAATTAAGACAGGATTTCTTAGAGGCCCACATCTCCCGGCACTGGAGTGAAGTTGCCTTTCCTGAGATCACTTTCAGATAATTTGAAATTGTGAATGCAAATGATCTATATTGTTAGCATTTGTGGATGATATTTGTTACAGATGTTGAGAATCAAGAAAGAGTGCAGAGAAGACCAAAACTGGAGGCTAAAACATATAAGGAATGGTTGCTGGAATTGGGTATGTCTAGTTTAACGAAGAGAAGGACGAGGGGGGACATGATAGCAACGTTCCAATATCTCAGGGGCTGCCCCAAAGAACAGGGGGGTCAACCTCTTCTCCAAAGCACCTGAGGGCAGGACAAGAAGCAATGGATGGAAACTAATCAAGAAGAGAAACAACCTAGAACTGAGGAGAGGTTTCCTGACAGTGAACACAATTAACCAGTGGAACGATTGGCTTCCAGAAGCTATGAATGCTCCAACACTGGAAGCTTTAAAGAAGAGACTGGACAAAAATTTGTCTGAAATTGTACAGGGTTTCCTGCCTGAGCAGGGGGTTGGACTAAAAGATCTCTAAGGTTCTATTCTATTCTATTCTATTCTATTCTATTCTAT
>NW_015392126.1:32212-35303 GCF_001527695.2 Protobothrops mucrosquamatus | reverse complement strand
TTGGTTTTTTCCTTGCAGTTCCTGCCTGCTTGTTGAAAGAGGGGTTTCTCCTTGTGAGCATAACAAGAACTCACGTAGGCTGGGACAGAACAGTTACTAACTTATCAACTGCAGTGATTCGCTTAACAACTGGGGCAAGAAAGGTCGTAAAATGGGGCAAAACTCACTTGACAAATCACTTAGCAACAGAAATTTTGGGTTCAATTTGCTCAATTCTCTGCACCCACACACACACAAAAAATTCACATTCCTGATGCTTCTCGGTGGGACTGTCATATTTTCATTTTAGACTCGAGCCCACTTGAGTTCTGCAAGAGGGAAGAGGCCAGAGCATCAGCAACCAGCTTATTGTGGACCAATCAGTTTGATTCATGAGGAAGGCAGGAAGATCCATAAGAAAATGGAGCTTTCCCCTCCATCTCCTTTCATGCATGATAGCACCCACGCCTCTCCCACCCCTCACTTACCTCCACTTTGGTTATAGCGTCTCTGGAGCATGGGCACGTCCGCCTGAAAGTATTTCTCATCGTTTTGCAAAATCCAGGTGTACTTGTTATAGAATCTGGAATCTTCCTTCTCCAGTGTATTTATCCAATCTACTCGAGGATGCAGCTTCTTGGTGTGGCTTTCGTAGCGAATGATGAGCTGATCGTCCATATAACCTTCGGCTGTGAAGGGTGGCAGCCCTGGACAAGCCTCAATCACAGAAGAGTAGCTCACACGGATTACGCGAGGGGAGGAGCCTAGGGAGAAACGAGAGCAGGGAAGAGTCAGGAAGGACTGGAGGCGGGTTACAGACTGAGGTTCCAGAGGAGTTGCAGCATGAGGTACAATATGGGACTGTCAGAACTGCCATCACACACTTGAGCTTGGCATTCGTGGCTGTCAGCCTGCCATGAAGTATGGAGGGAGGGAGGGAGGGAGGGGAAAGTGAAACAGTTGAATGTGGTGGGGGTACCACTCAGAGTCTTCAAAGTTGTTACCCTGGGAGAATTATGCAAAATCATTGCAAAAACAGTTTATTCAAATATAACTGGATAATAAGGGGCCAGGGTAAAAAGACTGATTCACCCTACATTTTCTCCCTTGCTCATAGCTTGACAAGATTGTGGGATGCAAAGGTGGGAGAGATGGTATCTAGGCAACCGAGGCATCTTTGAGAGCTTGGTGCTGATAACACCAAGGTCACTAATGCAGGTGCTCGATGGAGAAGTGGACTTTTCCCATAACAAGAAGTATTACTGTTGGACAATGTGAATACACGGTGGGTGGGGGTGAGGGAATCAATTGTTTAATTAAGGAAGCTTTCGAGTGGGAAAACCAGAGCCGGTGTCAACTCTACAAATGAGCATGGCTGCAGCCATTTTCCTTCTTATTCTTGGTTGCCACATAGAACGGAGGGAGAGGTGTTGCCCAGGTGCTTTACTAGTCAAAATAATCTTTTGTCCCATGGGAACCAAGGTCATCGGCTGCTCCCGAGATTAGCGACTGGTCGTTTCATTAAAAGCCCGCCAAATAATCATATTGGGGAACGTAATTGCTTGCATAGCTTTTGTCTTACTTTACTAAGAAACCAAGCTGAGGGCTGGTCTGACAGAGACCTTCACTCCACCCAAGTTATACATTTTGAAATAAATATAGTCCGTGATTTACAGACACAATTAAGACCAGATTTTCCGTTGTAATTTTTTGCAGTCAGGCCCAATTTTATGAGAATTTTTACAGCATCCATTGAGCAAACCACATGGTTCTTAAGTGACTAACATGATTATTAAACAAATTCAGCTTCCCCAATGGGCATTTTTTGCCAGGAATCAGCCCCCCCCAAAAAAGGAAATCTTGATCACGTGGCCAGTGCAACTGATCATAAAGCTGGTTGCCAAATGCTCAAGCTGCAATCACATGTGTATGTGTGTGTGTGTGTCAGTCATAAGTGTTACAGGCCTTAAGTCATTTTTTCGTAGACCGTCATAACTTAGGATAGAATAATTACTTTAATGCTAGTTTTTATGGTGGCTCTATGTCAATGAGCGATACAAGAGAATATGATAAACATTTAAATATAAAAAAGTTTACTGTTAGATATTTATTAAATGGTATAGGTCAGTGGTGGCGAACCTATGGCACGGGTGCCAGAGGCGGCACTCAGAGCCCTCTCTGTGGGCACGCACACCATCACCCCAGTCCTAGGCCTTCAGTTGGGTTTTATAAAACTTTTTTGCTTTAGGTCTCCACCGCCATGTGCAAAAAAAAAGGTTCAATCAATCAATTTTAACTTCTTGCGGGGAAAAAAAAGATCTCGCAAAGTTGGAATTGATTGTTTGAACTTTTTAGTCCCACCCAGTCTGCTGTTACCACTGCAGCCACGCCCACCCAATGGGCCACACCTACCCGCCACCCGACGATGTATAAGTGGGTTTTGGGTGGCAATTTGGGCACTCGGTCTCTAAAACGTTCGCCATCACTGGTATAGGTTGCAAAATGAATTGGCACTGTGAGAATATTGATAATTGGGAAAACCTAAAATTAATAGATGAAGTTAATGAAGAAACAAAAAAAATGTAATCTTAGCATATTTAAAATTGTTACAGGCAGAAACTGCTTGTTTATAGAAACTCATTTAATGGAACAAGATAAATATTAATGAAGGATTGGATGGGACTGGTCTATCTCATGGATACTTTGAGAAAAACTAAAAGTGTGTCCATTTTGCTTCAAAAAGGATTTCCAATTGATGTACAATACATTACTGATGTAAATGGATGTTATTTAATTTTAAATGCTAAAATAGTAGGACTTGTAACAGCTATGGTTAATGTTAATGGATGTAATTTAGATTCTCCTATTATGTTTTATTAATTTCTTCAATAATTGAATGAGTGTATTTATGATGAGGTAAAGGAGGGGATTTTAATGAAGCATTAGACCCCATATAGGCTAGATACACCAGCTTGATATTCCAGCATTAACTATGAGTTTGAGTTAATGCTTACCTATCATACAAAAAACAAGAAGCAAATATTACTTTAATACCAAAAGAAGACTCAGATTTGACACAGATAAAAAACTACAGACCGATATCGTTATTGAA
>NW_015392126.1:18054-29843 GCF_001527695.2 Protobothrops mucrosquamatus | reverse complement strand
GGGGGGGGGGGGGTGGAGGGCAAAAAAGTCACGAACGGGGTCCTATCGCAGGTGGTGCCCAAGATCCTGACCTTGCAACCCACCTAATTCCCCCCCTTCCTGACCCAGCTGTCCAAAATAAGCCGTTGCGCCCCTCCATCTACGGCACGGGACTCACCGAGGCTGCCTTCCAGGAGGCAGGAAGCGGCGGCCCCGAGAAGCCACAGGAGCCCCCAGCGCGGCAGCATCGCTTCGGCTGTCCCGCTGAGCGGCCGCTTGCAATGAAATTCTCCGCGCTTGCGCTTTGGAACCCGGATTCCCAGGTCAGGTGGAACGCTGGAAAACCCCTCTCAGTAATGAGAGTTTACGCTTAGAACGCAGGGAGATAGTGTCGAACGTGACGCAATAATAGAGGGGAGGGGCGTGGCCAAGGCTGCGCGGGATGGGGCTTGCTGGAATGCAGAAGGGGAAAAATACCTTGCCCAAAACAGAATGCGGAAATAATAATAATAACACGGTCCGCTTTCACACGAGACGGGCAGGCAGGTGAAGAAGGCAAGGCCGACGGTGGCCTTGGCGCAACGTAATAGAGTACAGTAGAGTAGAATAGTTGGAAGGAACCTTGTAGGTCATCTAGTCCAACCCCCCCCCCAAGCAGGAGACCCTACCAAAAAAAGAAAATATATACCTATACATGTACACACCTATACATATGATAGAAGAATAGAATAGAATAGAATAGAATAGAATAGAATAGAATAGAATAGAATAGAATAGAATAGAAAGTGATAGGATTAAGTGAATGGTCTTCAAAATGTAATATTGAAAGAAAATTTTAAAATTCAATCTGCTGTGTAGTGGAAATTTATTGAGTGGAGAAACAAGCCTGTCAAAGAGTGTAACCTCATCGTACCTCAGCCAATGGGGAATGAGGAAGGATATGGCGGCCCAGACACTATTCCTGTATTTGAGGAGCTGCCACAAAGAAGCGGGGAGGGAGGGGCAGAAGCAAAAATGTGGGGGAGGCTGTCTCATTTGGGGAGTCCGTACAGCGCCTGGCACAGAGCCCCAAGGCCAGCCCTACTCTCTCTGCCCCAAGGAGGAGCCAATGGCAAACCACTTCTGAAACACTTGGTCAAAAATAATAATAATAAA
This sequence comes from Protobothrops mucrosquamatus, assembly GCF_001527695.2. Lineage (NCBI taxonomy): Eukaryota > Metazoa > Chordata > Lepidosauria > Squamata > Viperidae > Protobothrops > Protobothrops mucrosquamatus. The sequence continues at coordinate 28,709 of NW_015392126.1, read as the reverse complement.
AAAACCGCAGTCGGGGCAGTCGCCAGGAATCACAAAAACTGGCTAGATCAGGGGTCTTCAACCTTGGCCCGTTTTATGACTTGTGGACTTCAACTCCCAGAATTCCTCAGCCAGCCTGCTGAGTTGGTCCACAAGTCATAAAAGGGCCAGGTTTGAAGACCCCTGGGCTAGATGGCACCAAAAGGGGGGAAACATCACCAGAGAGAAAGCTGGAGACTCAAATGAATTTTCTTCTGCACAGAAAATGTCCAAAGACTCAGCTGGCACCTTAAACACGTGTATTTCATACAGGGGGAGGGGAAATCCTCTAATCCCTTATTATTCCAGAGCTTTTTCCAAAGCTCCAAACTTCTTTGTTGGGTTTTTTGGGGGGCAATAAAAGCCATCGTTAAAAGGTTAAATTAAATTTTAATTAAATAAATTATTTTTCCAAAAATTAAAATCCCCAACTCTGCCCAACCTCAACCACCTTGGAAACAGACCCCTGCTCGCCTCAGGTGGTGTGCACAATGCACCGGATACTCCATGCATCGTTTTTTTTGTGTGCAGTTTCCTTTTACCTTTTGAACTGTTCACCAGCTGGATGAATAATCCATTTGCCGGATGACGTTGCAACTGGTTGAACACCTGTACCAAAGGCATAGTGTACGTGGGGAGAGTTATGCAGTGGGGTGCCTGAAGATCCTGGCTGGGGCAATTATTGGGAGTGGGACAGAAGATTGGTAGAAGTCAGTGGGCAGAATTGGTCTTTCTCACTGCACTCCATAAAGTCTGGGAGCAATTAGAAACTACTCAGAAAAAGCTATAGCAGCAACATGAAAAAGTGACTGCTTTTAAAGATCAGGGTTTGAGGAGACAAGTTGGCTGTCCATGTTACATTGACTTTTCCAACCAGAAATATTTAGGGGTTGGAGGGGGCACTCCAATTTCCTAACATTTAGATTGTGCCTGAAAATTTTAGATAGTATGTAAAAAAATCTTTTTAATTATTGTACTTTTGGTCTTATGCATTTGAGAGCATTCTAGATACTGGACCACCCACCACCTCCACGGCCCGCCACAGATCACCCAGGCAGCCCAGCAGTGCCATGGTAGCCACGCCCTCCACCTGTGCCCTGCAGCGTCATCTGCGCGCAATGGGGTGCAAGGGCGGAGTCTTGTACCCGCTGCCTGCCTACCATGTCCTTGGCTGCACAGCATTGCGTGGGCCGTGCCTGGCGGTGACTCTCCTCTGGAGGGCTGCTGGTGAGGAGGGGGCCGTGGGAGGAGGCGGGGCTGGGGCGACGGTGCGTGTGCCCACAGAGAGGGCTCCGAGTGCTGCCTCTGGCATGGGTGACACAGGTTCGCCACCACTGCCCTATACCATTTCAGACAAATGGCTGTCCAGTCTCTTCTTAAAAACTTCCAGTGTTGGAGCATTCACCACTTCTGGAGGCAGGTTGTTCCACTGGTTAATTGTTCTAACTGTCAGGAAGTTTCTCCTTAGTTCTAGGTTGTTTCTCTCCTTGGTAAGTTTCCATCCGTTGCTTCTTGTCCTACCTTCATGCGCTTTGGAAAATAGCTTGACTCCCTCTTCTTTATTGTTCTGGATCATGTAGGTCTATATGCTAGAATGTTGGCATTTATTCGATTAAGTGCTATCTCCTTAAGAGATGGCTTATGGGTGATGTAGTTTAGCTGGTCAGCTATCCCATGTTAATAGGTCAGTAGTAGGAGGAAAGGAGGAGCCACTAAAGTTCATCCCCTGCTGACTAACCTGCAAGCAGTGACCCCTAGTGGACAAAGGGTGAATTGCGCTGAAGTACCCACGCACACAGGAGAGTTCACCCAGTGGTGCCTCCACCCACAGACAGCACCCCAGTAGCTGATCTGCAAGTAGCAACCCCTAGTGGCCAAAGAGAGAAGTTCATCAAATGTGCTTCAAAATAGCTAGGAAGTTTTCTGAACCTGTCCTAGCCATGGCAGAGTGTCTCCTAGATTCAGAAGAAGGGGTTCAACCAACCAGCCTAGATGAGACACCCCAACCAGCCGGCCAAGGAGAAATGCTGCAAACAGCCAACCTTGACCTGTACACAGAGGCTGATGCTCAAGCCTCAGTGAGGCCAAAGACGTCCCAGGTTCCTTATGACCTGAGGCAACAAAGAAAGCCTACAGAAGCCATGCACTCACATCTGATGGAAAGATGGGAGTCGAACTACAAGCGCCATGAAAGATACTGGGAGAAATTACACAAACTCTACCGAGGGCCTAAGAAGGAGCTCTCCTCCGAACGTGCACGCTTATCGGAAGAAGATAAGGAAGACGCCCTTGTGCAATGGGTGGGCTCCGAGCGGCAACTTGAAGACATTCAGGTGCAATTAGGAGACCCAACAGTCGATGGCAAGATGCAGAGCCTCAAGCTAAAAAACAAGGAATGTAAGAAGTTTCTAGAGAGCTCACGATGCCTCCCGGCACCCGAGCCTTACCTGAAAGATAGACCTCTTCAATAAACTGCAACCTTCTTCCTAAAGCAGTCGCCATGTTGTTTATTTCCGGCTTGGATGAATCATGATGAAGACTTTTCCTTCAACACATATAAAGAACTTCCTTCCTTCTTCCTTGATAGGGCCTCTAAAATGTCTGAGAAATACTTACCTAAGGAGAAACTATCCTTTGAATGTAGGGCCTTATCTCACTTCCTATATAAGCAGCTTTCAAGTTCCATCAGCTTTTGCAAAAGCTTTAATAAAACTTGTTTTGTTTTCCAACACCCTTGGAGTTGAATTTTTATTCCTCACAGAGGTTACAACGGCTCTGAAAAAAAGTAACTTATAACCTTTTTCATGCTTATGACCGTGGCAGCATCCCCATGGTCACGAGATCAGTATTCTTGACAACTGACTCAGATTTATGACAGTCACAGCATCCCAGGGTCACGTGATCCCCTTTTGCGACCATCTGACAAGCAAAATCAATGGGGGAAGCCAGATTCACTTAACAACCATCTTACTAATTTAACAACTGCAGTGATTCACTTAACAAACATGGCAAGAGAAGTCGTAAAACTCATTTCACAAATTTCTCACTTAGTGACATAAATTCTGGGCTTAATTGTGGTTCATACATTGAGGAGTACCTGTAAATGCTCAAATAAAACATTCTACTGATTTATTATATAAAATTCTCCAACAGCTGCCAGGCCTGGAGAATGACACCCCACTGGATTAAACAGCTCCTGTTGTGTAATTATACCAGAATTCTATATGGTGCTTGTCGACTTATTTTTCAAAGCACTAGAAGGCAGGACGAGAAACAATGGATGGAAACTGATGAAAGAGACAAACAATCTGGGATTAAGGAGAAACTTCCTAACAGTGAGGACAATTAACCAGTGGAACAGCTTGCCTCCAGAAATCGTGGGCGCTCCATCACTGGAGATTTTTAAGAAGAGACTGGATAAGTCACTTGTCTGAAATGGTATAGGCTCTCCTGCTTGGGCAGGTGGTTGGACTAGAAGACCTCTAAGGTCCCTTTCAGCTCTATTCTGATGGATCTATTGTTTAGTGCTTGGCTCTTTTATAACTCATGCTGGCTCAGGACTTCTGGGAGTTGAAGTCCGTGAGTCATAAAAGAGCCAAGGTTGCCTATCCCTGGTTTAGTGCATTACAACTACTGCCTTAAGGTAGAATTGTTCTGTACTTGGTGCTGAAAGCAAGAAAATAAATGTAAACAGTATTATCAGTTCATAATTAGAAATGTTAGGGAGGTTGGGGGCTCTGGAGGGGCAGATGTCCCATCCCTCCACCTGTGTGTACTGTGAAGGGATTGGCAGAATTAGAAATGGCCCAAGCATCTCTCCAACAGCAATCAGCACCCAGATCAGCATAGATTAACTCCAAGATTAAAATCAGACCAACGATCAAGAAATAAACAACATCCCAATCAGGAAACTGCCAAAGAAGCCAACAGTAAACAGCCCAACCAAAGACTTTCTAAGGCCACCCCAACCAACGCAGACAGGGCAAGCCACCAGAATATAAACTGACAGCACATGCCTTTCCTTATCAGCACTTAAGATGTAACCTAATTTGGATAATGAAACGTCTACAAGAAAATAAGCAAGCTCAGAGAGCATCAAGAAGAATTAAGAATTCATTCTGCAGGAGCGGCAAATCACATTGAACACTCCATCTCCGGTTGGGCTTCAGAGGCAGAAGCAGCGCCCTCTGGCGTCTAGAGAAAGGCATTTCTTCTAGTTTCGCTTTCCATTTCTTGGAAACAATGGATGGAAACTGATCAAAGAGACAAACAACCTGGAATTAAGAAGAAACTTCCTGACAGTGAGGAGAATTAACCAGTGGAACAGCTTGCCTCCAGAAATCGTGGCTGCTCCATTACTGGAGGTTTTTAAGAAGAGGCTAGACAGTCACTTGTCAGAGATGATATGTGTTCTTCTGCTTGAGCAGGGGGCTGAACTAGAAGACCTCAAAAGGTCCCTTCCAGCTCTATTCTACTCTAAAAACAAAGAAAGCCCAGTTGCCTTTTGAAAAAGTACCTTAGGGACAACTTAAAACTGAAACAGCACCGAGCTGACTCTAGCATAATGGAGCAGTGGGCAGTATGCACTTTTTATTTTTATAGCTTTTTTTATTTAAAGAACAAAACACAAAAATAATAGCAATGGTGATGCATACATACATTGTGGAAGAGAAGGAAAAAACATATCAGTAAAAAGAGCTGGAACAAAAAGATAAAAAAATAAGTTCACACATTACAATTCTATATGTACTTGCAAAGGCAAAAATATAATATAATTTTGTAATCACATTCTTTAGGGCAAAATTATTCCAAACAAATATATTTCTGACACATTTACATAGCTATTTTTAAATTTAATTTATAGCTGTATAAATAAGTCCCATTTTTCATTTGCATTTATCCATGCAAAGTCTTCATCTATAGGCTCATAGATGATGGCCAGTCAGATTTTCCCTCCGTTGAGGGAAAAGGGCCATAAATTTATCTTTCCAATCTTGCTTAATACTGAGTCAGCCTTCAGCTTATTAGTCTTTGGGACTCTAACATAGATAGTCCTTGACTTACATTTCTTTAGTGACCATTCAAAGTTACAACAGAACTGAAAAAAAGTGACTTCTGACTGTTTTTCACAGTTACGACTATTATACCATCTCCATGGTCAAGGGATCAAAATTTGGACGCTTGGAAACTGGCTCAGATTTACGACGGTTGCAGTGTCCCAGGGTCATGTGATCCCCTTTTGCAATTTTACGACCAGCAATGGGGAAGCCAGATTCACTTAACAACCCTGTTACTCACTTAACAACTGCAGTGATTCACTTAACAACTGTGACAATAAGGGTTGTTAAAATGGGGCAAAATTGACTGAACAATTGTGTCGCTTAGCAACAGAAATTTTCGGCTCCCTTGCGGTCATACGTCGAGGACTGCCTGCACTAGAGTAGTTTGGCATCATACACATTTAATAACTAACAATACTGTCATCCAAAGAGGGTCGGAAGGCAGCAAGGGGGAACTGGGGCTGGGGCAACAGGGTGGGGTGAGGGGTGGGGAAGGAGGCAGCAATCAATAATAGTTTGGTGTTGGGTTCGGTGAGGATAATCTAGAACAGGGGTCCCCAATCCCCGGTACATGGACCGCCACCGGTCTGCTCAAACAAGGGAAGCCCCATCTGGTCCACAGAAAACCCTCTCTTCGCAGAACCGGTCCCTGGTGTTCAAAAGCTTGCGGGCTGCTGATCTAGAACAGGGATCTTCAAACTTGGCCCTGTTTATGACTCATGGACTTCAACTCCCAGAATTCCTCAGCCAGCGTGCCTGAGGAATTCTGGGAATTGAAGTCCATGAGTCATAAAAGGGCCGAGTTTGAAGGCCCCTGAACTAGAAGGTGAATTTAAAGAGAAAGAATGGGAGGTAAAAGAATCCAGTGTTTGGCTAGGGCGCAGTTCAAAACAGATCACATTTTCATCACTACATATTAAGATTCTTAGGAATCTTGTCAGTTATCAGTGGCTTTCTTTGAAAGCAGTGTTCCTGATTTTGGGGGTGACGGTGCCCCTCATAGTTTTCCAATAATTCAGAGGTGCCCCTGCTGAATCCACACAATCAGAAGCCCCAGAGGAGGGACAACGGGAAAAGCGGCAAGAATGAGGCTCCAGACGCACTAGTGGTTTATTCTGCTGTCAATGACCAATATGACCCCCCCCTTCATCCTCTAAAACAGATGGGGAAAGATGGCCGCTTTATGACTTGTGGACTTCAACTCCCAGAATTCCTCAGCCCTCATGGCTGGTTGAGGAATTCTGGGAGTCAAAGTCCACAGGTCTTAAAGTTGCTAAGTTTGTAGACTCCTGAGCTACCTGGTCAGCCCTTCTTAGCTCTCTCCCTTCTGAGCTCTTCCACAGTGTAATAAGAATGCACCCCTCCATCCGTTCCCTGTATCCTTAAAGACACGGGAATCAAGTGCAAAGCAATAGAGAAACACAAACTCCGGTTTTTCTCTCTCTCTTTAAGCTGCCTCAGGCGGGTCACGTTTCACAATGTTGCAATCCTAGACTGAAAGGCTCAGGCAATTGCGCAAAGCTTTAGCTTTAAATTAAGCCTGCTTACCTTCAAAGAAAACTTTCTAAAAGCCAACTAATTACATTTGTTTAAAGGAATTAAACCTGTTGTCTTTTTCTCCCTTCCCCCACCCAAACCACCTCCTTTTATAGCCTCTCCTCTCCTCCTCCCCCTTTTTCTTCAGTTTACCTCCAGCTCCGAGCTGCTTCCGGAAGCGTCAATCAGCTGGAACCCTGCCGGCTCCTGGGGCTTCTGCCGAGCCCAGACAGTCATGCAGCTGCTTGCCTCGCTTAGGCTCATTCCCCTCCCCTGCTACACTTGTGTGCCATCTGCCACGTGGCAAAGTACCACAGATGGTACGCGTACCACCAGTTGAAAAGCCCTGTACTAGAAGACCTCCAAGGTCCCTTCCAGCTCTATTCTATTCTAACTCAAGCGATTCATCTTAGCTTGCTGTATCAAGCAGGCCTTCACCTTAAACCATATATTTACTTCTTCTGCCATAACAGCTTTGTGAATACAGCCACCTTGTTTCAATAGTTTTGTTTTGTTTACCACACTGTGTTGAACTCAGCCTACATTTTGCTACACGCTAAATATCCAAGCAGTTAAAAAGCTTACAAACATCCAAATGCATTTGCAAACATTTCATCAATTCAATTGCAGTCCAAATAGCTCAGCCAGAGCCAGGAAGTTGACATCATGACATGAACAAAGAGCCATGTGGCAACGTTTCCTGTGCTTCCATCTCAATTCACAGCATCGTTTCAGACTGCGGAGAAAACATAGGACAAACAATGATCAATTCAACACTGCAGAAGGACATTAAAGTGACAGACATGCAATGACAAAAAACATCTACTTTTGTTCCTGGATGAGGACAACTCAGGAGACCAAGGTCTATTCTGGTCGCTGACTTCAAGCTGGAGTGTGACTCTGACTAACCAGAATTGACATTGACTTTCTTCTTGGGATCAGTTGTCCCCCAGCTCAAACTAATATTGGTTTTATTTAGGTGGTGGAATAAAATAAAATGTACCAATAAAGGAGTATATTTGTAGCTCAGGGTTGAAATGTATTTGTAGCACTGGCTTGGGAATTCTGGGGGATGAAGTCCACACATCTTAAAGTTACTAAGGTTGAGAAACATTGCTTTGAGAGGGTCCTTGGTGATCTCTGAGCTTGCTTGTTTTCTTGCAGATGTTTCATTACCTAACTAGGTAACATCATCAGTGCTAGTAAGGAATCTTGTTTGCTGACAACAAGCTCAAAGAACATCAAGGACCCCTCAAAATAAAATGTTTTGGCTTGACAAGGGGGAGGGAGGTAGAGGGAGTTTCCAACTTATGACCATAATGGAGCCTGCCCATTATGGTCCTAAGTCATGGTGGTTGTAAAACAGGTCATCCATGTGACCAACCCAATTTTACAACTTTATTTTGAGGCAGTCAATTGTTCACCATGGGCTGGTTTTGCTGAAAACTGCAAGTAGTCACAGCAGAGAAGCTGATTGGAGGGGTGCCAGTGTATAATCAGCTTGGTTTAGTGGTGAAGGCACCAGGTTAGACACTAGGAGACAGTGAGTTCTAATTCCGCCTTACATATGAAAACAGTCTGGATGAATTTCAGTCGATCACCAGGAAATGGTGAATTCTAGTCCCGCCTTAGGCATGAAAGCGTGCTGGGACTAGTCACTCTCTCTTTCAACCCACCCCTCCTTACAGGATTGTTGTTGTGGAGAAAACAGGAGGAAGAAGAGTACTATGTCTGTTCCCCACAATGGGATACTTATAAATAAATACAAAGTAATTGTCAAGTTTTGAATAATTATTGCTTTTCAGATGCCAATGAACTCCGGGGGAGAGGGGGAGAGAAAGGATAGGTTTGGAATGCAGACATCAAAGATTCAGAAGCCAGACCGTGAGACTCAAGGACATTGCACCAGATGTTTGATCAGACCCAGAGACACTTTCTCATAACAATATTTTTCTACTTGATTGGGCAACGTGACCTGACCCAGAGGGAGGAGGGAGAATTCCATGCTTTTACTATATGGGTTTGGGAGGGATCTTGCCAGAGCTGGTTTTGCTTTCATGTGTGCCGAAATGATGTACTCAGTAAAGTTTTACATTAAGAGATTGGAATTTCTCGAACGTGTTTGCTTGGTTGGGTTCGTCAGTCGGAACCTTGACAGTAATAAAATAAAATAATAAAGATGGGATACAAATCTAAACAGACAAACCTACCTGAAGGGCTCCAGGCAGCCCATAATATTTTTATAGCAGGCTGAGAAAATTTTGAACCTGGACTGTTCCCCAATCCTACCCGCCCGTCATTCTGATCAACATCTTTGCTTGCATTTGCTCTCAGATTCATTTCAAAGCCTGGACTTTGATTCTCGCATGCAAAACACAAAAATATTTGGTAATAATTCTATTCACGAGAAGGGTTATTCCTGGGATCATCCTCTCCTCTCCTGAATCCTAGATTGCAGAAAGAGAGAGCAAAAAGAGGAGATGTTAGGAGAAAAGACCAGGGGAAGCCGGTCAATGATGGGAAGGCGTAAACATTAATGACCTCACTTCAAAAGATGCATATTGCAAAAACTGGTGCCTTTTAACAAAATGTGTTAATCTGAAAAAGGGTTTCGAAGGTCTGGGGAAAAAAATAGGACTTTAATGTTCTCCCAAAAGAAGACAGACAGGAAGGCCTGGAAAAAAACCCAGAAAAATTGGGGGGAAAATAGTTTGTCCATTTTTTCCCATATGGCTTTGAAAACAAAAGGAAAAAAAACAGAAAACCCCCCTCTGTTTTTTCCCCGAGTTTTTTTTCCAGGCCTTCCCATCTCTATTTGGGACTAACCAAATCTCAGGGAGGGGAGGTTATTGGCCTGTTTCCAAAAGGAGGAGCAGGAACAGAGACTGTAATAATAATAATAATAATAATAATAATAATAATAATAATAATAATAATAATAATAATAATAATAATAATAGTAGTAGTAGTAGTAGTAGTAGTAGTAGTAGTAGTAGTAGTAGTAGTAGTAGTAGTAAGAAAGTTGAATCCAACCAGAAGACATTGCCGACACATCAGGAATCAAAGAATGCCAACTTCACACGGCAACAGGTTTTCCAAATCTGATCAAATCAGTCCCTCTCTTAGGACAGAGAATCTGAGGATCCTGGCTTTGATACAAATGGATCGTGTTAAGATATTTAAATTTAGTAGCTGGACCAGTGGGGTTGTGCAGTGAGCCAAAACACACAGGGGTTGTTGTCAACATCCAGCTTGAGGATCCAAATAAATCATCAGATTCATTCTGTTTCTGAAAATCTTACTGTTTATTGAATACACGGTATGGTAATGTCAAAGCAAAATTAACTTTGAGGTTCCCAGACACCAGTTCATAGAATTAAACAAATAAAACAAATATAGGTTTTAATTCCTAATCCATGTCTATATGCATGTATATTTGTTTTTATATATTTCCAGATTCATTCTTCTTTTGGGGAGGTGATATGTCAAGAATGAAACTTTGGCAGCTACGTGCCTGTTCATTTCGACTTGCCATTTCTTTAGGTGTCATGTATATTTGTTTTTAACTAGGTACCGATTGGTTGGAGAGTGCTGGCTCTTGCCTGAGGCAAACTGCACTGTGATTGGTTGCTGTGGGTGCGACGGAGGGGGAGTGTCCCTTTTTCCCCGCCTTTTTTCTTCTGTGTGCCTCTGCTATTTACCTCACGATGCTCCTGTTTGCCTATCTAGTCTGCTGTATATAGAGATGTTAAATATATTTATTTATATAAACCTACAAGTTCGTGTCAGCGTCTCTGACTTTATTTGGACAGCTGCTGCACAATTCCCTGACAGGATCACCGGATTATCAATGATCAATGGATCATTCCCCAGGAGGGGAGGGAAATGGAGAAAGCAGCAGCAGAAGCAGCACCTGGGAGGGGAGGAAGATTTTCATTGAAGCCCTTCTCTTTGAACAAAGCCTTTGAAAGGGACAGAACTGGAATGCCTCTTCCCAACTCAGAAGAAGACAGGACTGTCCAAACCTTGGACTCAGCTGAA
>NW_015392126.1:13266-15145 GCF_001527695.2 Protobothrops mucrosquamatus | reverse complement strand
GGATTTCTTAGAGGCCCACATCTCCCAGCACTGGAGTGAAGTTGCCTTTCCTGAGATCACTTTCAGATAACTCAAAATTATGAAGGCAAAAGATCTATCTTGTTAGCATTTGTGGATGATATTTGTTACAGATGTTGAGAATCAAGAAAGAGTGCAGAGAAGAGCAAGACTGGAGGCTAAAACATATAAGGAACGGTTGCTGGAATTGGGTATGTCTAGTTTAACAAAAGAAGGACGAGGGGGGACATGATAGCAGCGTTCCAATATCTCAGGGGCTGCCCCAAAGAAGAGGGGGTCCAAAGCACCTAAAGGCAGGACAAGAAGCAATGGATGGAAACTAATCAAGGAGAGAAGCAACCTAGAATTGAGGAAAAGTTTCCTGACAGTGAGCACAATTAACCAGTGGAACAACCTGCCTCCAGAAGCGGTGAATGCTCCAACACTGGAAGTTTTTAAGAAGAGACTGGAGAAAAATTTGTCTGAAATTGTATAGGGTTTCCTGCCTGAGCAGGGGGTTGGACTAAAAGATCTCTAAGGTCCCTTCCATCTATTCTATTCTATCTAATTATTCTAATTCTAATTCTAATTCTAATTCTAATTCTAATTCTAATTCTAATTCTAATTCTAATTCTAATCTCTGTTGTTGCTATGAAAATTATATATGGATGTACAGGTAGTCTTAGGACTGTTAGGGTTAGCGACTGTGCAGTGATTCGCTTAACAACTGGGGCAAGAAAGGTCGTAAAATGGGGCAAACTCACTTAGCAAATGTCTCACTTAGCAACAAAAATTTTGGGCTCAATTTGCTCAATTTTCTGCACCCACACAAAAAAAATTCACATTCCTAATGCTTCTCGGTGGGACTGCCATTGTCAACGCTGCTAACATCAGATGTTTTTGCTTTGACAAGAGATGCAGATGTAACCATTTCCTTCTTATGTTTTACTCTGAGAGTTAGAGTTAGATGATGCTGGGGGGGGGGGAGAATATGCATGAGAGTTTAGCTAGACATAATAATACTGAACCTAGTGTATGAACCAAGGTTATTGAAATACGAGATGATAAGAATTGTCCAGGCTGGAGAACTGGAAGGAGAGCCTGCATTTCAAACTAATTGTAGAATGTGATTTATGACTGTTAATTGGAGGAGGGAATTGTGCTTTGATACTATGTGCTCAGGGGAGGGGAATCCAGTTTTTGGCTTCGACTGTGTTAGTGCCGATGCTATGCTTCTCAAATAAGGATTCTTTAGAGTAAACAACTCTTTGAAGAGTTTCATCTGTCAGAACCATGACAGCCATATTTTCATTTTAGACTCGAGCTCATTGGAGCTCTGCAAGAGGGAAAAGGCCAGGGCATCAGCCACCAGCTTATTGTGGACCAATCGGTCCAATTCATGAGGAAGGCCGGAAGATCCATAAGAAAACGGAGCTTTCTCCTTCGTCTCCTTTCTTGCAAGATAGCACCCATGTCTCTACCACTCCTCACTTGTCTCTCCCACCCCTCACTTACCTCCACTTTGGTTATAGCGTCTCTGGACCATTTGCATGTCCTCCTGAAGGTCTTTCTGATCATTTTGCAAAATCCAGGTGTACTTGTTAAAGAATCTGGAATCTTCCTTCTCCAGTGTATTTATCCAATCTACTCGAGGTAGTATCTTCCTGGTGTGGCTTTCATAGCGAATGATGAGCTGATCGTCCACATAACCTTCGACTGTGAAGGGTGGCAGCCCTGGACAAGCCTCCGTTGCAGAAGAGTAGCTCACACGGATTACGTGAGGGGAGGAGCCTAAGGAGAAATGACAGCAGGGCGGAGTTAGGAGGGACTGAGGGTTAGGAGGGTTACAGACTGAAGTTCCAGAGGAGTTGCAGCATGAGGT
>NW_015392126.1:8796-11845 GCF_001527695.2 Protobothrops mucrosquamatus | reverse complement strand
CAGGTGCTCGATGGAGAAGTGGGCTTTTCCCATAACAAGAAGAAGTATTACTATTGGACAATGTGAACACCCAGTGGGTGGGGGCGAGGGAATCTATTGTTTAATTAAGCAAGCTTTTGAGCGGGAAAGCCAGAGCTGGTGTCAACTCTACAAATGAGCATGGCTGCAACCATTTTCCTTCCCATTCTAGGTTGCCACATAAAACGGAGGGAGAGGTGTTGCCCAGGTGCTTCACTAGTCAAAATAATCTTTTGTCCCATGGGAACCAAGGTCATTGGCTCCTCCCAAGACTAGGGACTGGGCGTTTCATAAAAAGCCTGCCAAATAATCATACTGGGTAATGTAGTTGCTTGCATAGCTTTTGTGGGTGGGACATTTAACTTTGTATTGGAAAATTGTTGCTTGTGTATCCTGACATGGTTTCACTTTTGACCATGCCGATATTTTGTAACTAATAAACATGTTCTTTGAGGAATTTGCAAGCCTCGGCGTTCTGCTTTATTCATCTCTGGCTGTCAGAACCATGACAGCTGGTTTTGCATGCCAATGTAAATTTTGTGCCTATGTAAAATTCTGTGCCAATGTAAATTTTCAGTAAAGTATTATACTCTTGGTAAAATCATATCCCAGAAGTTTCTTTTCCTGGAAATGCCAACTGGACAGTTGACATAGGGCAGGAGAGGAACTGGACACGGAATGTTAACTGGGAAATTTTGGCACACGAACTTCAGTTCTGGCTTTGCTATACTGTAGTCCACTTGGCTTTTAGTAACTTTCACTACAAATGGAGTTGAGGGTCTTCCTTTACTAAGAAACCAAACTGGGGGCAGGTCTGACAGAGACCTTCACTCCACCCAAGTTATACATTTTGAAATAAATATAGTCTGCGATTTACAGACACAATTGGGACCAGATTTTCCATTATAAGTTTTTGCAATCAGGCCCAATTTTATGAGAATTTTTACAGCATCCATTAAGCAAATCACATGGTTCTTAAGTGAATAACATGATCATTAAACAAATTCAGCTTCCCCAATGGGCATTATTGCCAGGAATCAGCCCCCCTCCCCCAAAATAGGAAATCTTGATCAATGGCCAGTGCAACTGATTATAAAGCTGGTTGCCAAATGCTCAAGCTGCAATCACATTTGTATGTGTATGTGTATGTGTGTGTCAGTCATAAGTGTGAGTACAAATCCTTAAGTCATTTTTTCTTAGGCCGTCATAACTTAAAATAGAATAATTACTTTAATGCTAGTTTTTATGGTGGTTCTATGTCAATGAGCGATACTACAAAATATGATAAACATTTCAATATAAAAAAGTTTACTGTTAGATATTTATTAAGTGGTATAGGCAAGGCTTTTTTTCTCGTAGAACGCCCAGAACGGAGTTCCAGCACCTTTTTGGATGGAACCTTGTAGGGTAGGCAAGGAGGTTTGTATGACGTGTGTGATTTCCGGCACCTTTTTTTTTTTTTTGAAAAAGAGCACTGGGTATAGGTTACAAAATGAATTGACACTGTGAGAATATTGATAAAAACTAATAGATGAAGTTAATTAAAAAACAAAAAAATGTAATCTTAGCATATTTAAAATTGTTACGGGCAGAAACTACTTGTTTATAGAAACTCATTTAATGCAGCGGTTCTCAACCTATGGGTCGCGACCCCATTTGGGGACGATCGACCATTTCACGGGGGTCGCCAAGCAAGGCTGTCCGCCATTTTTTTCCCCTTTTCCGGCGGGTGCCTTACCTCCCTTGGGCTGGGCCAGCTGGTGGTCGGCCTGCTCCGTCTCTGCCACTTGCCAGCTACGCCTCGGCTGGCGCAGGGGGCGGAACCACGCATGCGCGGCGCTCTTGGGCAGGGAAAGTCCTCGACTTACGACCGGTTGGGTAGTCCTCGACTTACGACCGGTTTAGTCCTCAACTTACGACCGGTTGGGGGTCACGGCATTAAAAAGGTTGAGAACCACTGATTTAATGGAACAAGATAAATATTAATAAAGGATTGGATGGGACTGATCTATCTCACAGATACTTTGACAAAAATTAAAAGTGTGTCCATTTTGCTTCAAAAAGGATTTCCAATTGATGTACAATACATTACTGATGTAAATGGATGTTATTTAATTTTAAATGCTAAAATAGCAGGACTTGTAATAGCTATGGTTAATGTTAATGGATGTAATTTAGATTCTCCTATTATGTTTCATTAATTTCTTCAGTAATTGAATGAGTGTATTTATGATGAGGTAAAGGAGGGGATTTTAATGAAGCATTAGACCCCAAATTGGCTAGATACACCAGCTTGATATACCAGCATTAACTATAAATATGAGTTTGAGTTAATGCTTACTTATCATACAAAAAACAAAAAGCAAATATTACTTTAATACCAAAAGACACAGGTAAAAAACTATAGACCGATATCATTATTGAATGTGGACTATAAAATTTTTACTTCAATAATGGCTGAGAGACTGAAAAGATACTTAACTGAATTTATATATCCAGACCACAATGGTTTCTTACCAAAGAGGCAAATTTAAAACAATCTAAGAGTGATAATGGATGTATTAGAATACTATGAATTACATCCAGGGAAACAAATGGCACTAATATTTCTAGATGCTCAAAAGGCGTTTGATAATGTTTATGATTCAGCAATTACAAATAATGGACTCTGGACAGAATTTTATAAATATGATAAAAATGATATATAATAAACAAACAGCGAAAGTGATTGTGAATGGAGATTATACTGAGAACTTTGAGATAAGTAAAGGAACAAGGCAAGGATGTCCATTATCTTCATTGTTATTTATTTTTACTTTGGAAGTCTTAAACAGAAATATTAGACAAGATATAGAACTCAAAGGACTAGAAATAAAAGGCGAAACATATAAATTGCAAGCATTTCCTGATGATTTGGTGTTCATTTTAGATTAGTGGAACCTTTGGAGATGATTCCTAAACTATTGGGAAATGGCAGGACTGAAAATAAACAAAGAAAAACTAAAGTAAGATTTAAAAATCTTACAGATAA
>NW_015392126.1:4899-8474 GCF_001527695.2 Protobothrops mucrosquamatus | reverse complement strand
AGAAATATTAGACAAGATATAGAACTCAAAGGACTAGAAATAAAAGGCGAAACATATAAATTGCAAGCATTTCCTGATGATTTGGTGTTCATTTTAGATTAGTGGAACCTTTGGAGATGATTCCTAAACTATTGGGAAATGGCAGGACTGAAAATAAACAAAGAAAAACTAAAGTAAGATTTAAAAATCTTACAGATAAACAAAAAAACCCCCAAATATTGGGAAAAACAGAATTATAGATAGTTAAAAAGATTAAATATTTGGGAATACAGTTGACAGCAAGATGTTCAACGATAAAAGAGGATAATTATATAAAATTATTAAATCAATTAAAATTGGACTTGGAAAAATGAAAAAATTTGCAATTGTCAATGCTAGGAAGAATTGCTACAGTGAAAATGAATTTACTACCGAAAATTTTATTTTTATTTCAAACAATACCTATAAAATTGCAGAATTTTTTTTTAAAGATTTGAATTCATTAATTTTGAAATTCATTTGGCAAGGAAAGGAAGCTAGCCTAGAATTAAGATGAAAATGTTACAAGATGCTAAAGGAAACGGGGGATTTGGCCTACCAGAATAGGTTCTATACTATCCAGCATCTGTATTAACATGGGTAAAAGAATGGATAATTCTTAAAAATAAAAAGTGGTTATATCTGGAGGGGCATGATTTACAATTGGGGTGGCACGCCTTTTTATTGTATGGGAAAAATAAAGTTCACAAATATTTCCAAAATCACTATATAAGAAATGCATTGTTAACATGGGAAAAAATAAAAAGCAAAATATATTTGAAAATTCCAGGGTGGTTGTCAACAATGGAAGCATTTGTACACCCAAATTTAGTGGACTTTGAAAAAATATTCTATTCTAAACTCTGAAGGACATTTAAAATCTAAACAAGAAATGGAAAATCAGGGCATCAAGTTATCATGGTGGACACATTTACAAATACAAACTAGATATGATAAAAGATGTGAAAATGTATGGGTTTTATAAGGAACAAACTGTGTTTGATAAGACTCTGTTAACTTCGCTTGAAAAATTAATTAAGAAAATGTATAATTTTTTATTAACTTTGGAAATGTCAACAATGGAAACAAGTTAAAGAAACGATAAGATGGGCGAAAAATTTTGGATACAATATAGAACTAGAAAGATGGCAAAACTTATGGGAAAGAAATTATAAACTGACAATGTCAACTTCTTATAAAGAAAATTTATATAAAATGTTTTATAGATGGCACTTGCCACCAGCAAGATTAGCGAAAATGTTTAAAAATATATCAGATAGATGTTGGAAATGTAAACATAAGTCAGGCACATATTATCATGTTTGGTGGACATGTGATAAAGCAAAGAACTATTGGAAAAAGATACATACTTGATTAGAAAAGATGTTAGGAGAACATGTTGATTTTAAACCTGTACTTTTTTTATTAGGTATGATGCCAGAAAAGATCAATAAACAAAGCTTATATTTGACTTTGCACGTCACAACAGCGGCAAGAATTACATTTGTGCAATACTGGAAGAATGAAGGAATACCATCAGATGAAGAAATAATTAAAAAAATACTAGAATGCGCAGAGATGGACAGATTGACTATGAGACTAAAAGAAAAGGAAGAAACAGACTATTATCAAACCTGGAACTTATTTTACTATTGGCTTGAGGAAAGAATAAAGGATTAGGAATTAAATATGTATTATGTATTAGCATATATAAACTCAGACAGCATGTTGGTTGAAAATGTATTATTATTATTATTAATCATCATAAATGATGCCATTAATTATTGAGGGGGTCCTTGGTGCTCTCTCTGAGCTGGCTTGTTCCCTTGCAGACGTTTCACGACCCAGACCAGGACTAGCACTGATGAGGTTACCCAGTTTGGGTCAGGAAACGTCTGCAAGAAAACAAGCCAGCTCAGAGAGCAGCAAGGACCCTCTCATGTCAACCCTGAGCTACGAATATTCTCCTTTATTAGTAGTACAATACATGATTTCATGAATTCAGGGATCCACCCAAGCAAGTCGCGCCTTCAGGGATGTCGGGCGGGGGGGGGGGGTTGGAGGGCAAAAAAGTCACGAATGGGGTCCTATCGCAGGTGGTGCCCAAGATCCTGACCTTGCAACCCACCTAATTCCCCCCCCCCTTCCTGACCCAGCTGTCCAAAATAAGCTGTTGCGCCCCTCCATCTACGGCACGGGACTCACCGAGGCTGCCTTCCAGAAGGCAGGCAGCGGCGGCCCCGAGAAGCCACAGGAGCCCCCAGCGCGGCCGCATCGCTTCGACTGTCCCGCTGAGCGGCCGCTTGCAATGAAATTCTCCGGGTTTGAGCTTTGGAACCCGGATTCCCAGGTCAGCTGGAACGCTGGAAAATCGCTCTAATTAAGGAGAGTTACGCTGGTAGATAGCGTCGAACGTGACGCAATAATGGAGGGGCGTGGCTAGGGAGGGCGTGGCCAAGGCTGCGCGGGATGGGGTTTGCTGGAATCCGGAAGGGGAAAAATACCTTGACCAAAACAGAATGGGGAAAAAATAATAACACGGTCCGCTTTCACACGAGACGGGCAGGCAGGCAGATGAAGAAGGCAAGGCCGACGGTGGCCTTGGCGCAACGTAATAGAGTAGAGTGGAGTGGAGTAGGATAGGATAGGATAGGATAGGATAGGATAGGATAGAATAGAATAGGGAATGAATAGAATAGAATAGAATAATAGAATAGAATAGAATAGAATAGAATAGAATAGAATAGAATAGGGAATGAATAGAATAGAATAGAATAGAGTAGAATAGGGAATGAATAGAATAGAAGAATAGAATAGAATAGAATAGAATAGGGAATGAATAGAATAGAATAGAATAGAATAGAATAGAATAGAATAGAATAGAATAGAATAGGGAATGAATAGAATAGAATAGAATAATAGAATAGAATAGAATAGAATAGAATAGAATAGGGAATGAATAGAATAGAATAGAATATAATAGAATAGGGAATGAATAGAATAGAATAGAATAGAATAGAATAGAATAGAATAGAATAGAATAGGGAATGAATAGAATAGAATAGAACAGAATAGAATAGAATAGAATAGGGAATGAATAGAATAGAATAGAATAGAATAGAATAGAATAGAATAGAATAGAACTAAGAAATTTCCTGACAGTTAAAACAATCCGTGGAACAACCTGCCTCCAGAAGTTGTGAATGCTCCAACACTGGAAGTGTTTAAGAAGACAGCCATTTGTCTGAAATAGTATAGGGCAGGGGTTCCCCGGAGGAGCCCCCCAGCAGGAGGGCCTCCAGCAGATACAGGGGCGCCCGGCGGAGCCCCCCAGCGTTCCTGCGCTTTTTTCCTATTAGAAGGACTCCGGGAAGGGAGGCTTGGTGGGGAAGACGTCAGGGCCTTTAAAAGCCCGACCTTACTCAGCCCCGGATAGGGAAGATTAGAATTGCGTTACGCAGCGGTTAAACTGCGAAAAGCGAAAGTGGATCGCATGGGAAAAGCGCTTCCCAGAAATCAGTTGTGTGGCGGAAGAAGAAAATCGCCGGGCTGCCAAA
>NW_015392126.1:0-2423 GCF_001527695.2 Protobothrops mucrosquamatus | reverse complement strand
CTTCACAGTGCCAAGAGATTGAGCCAGGCAGTGCGAAGCTCGCCAACTTTGCACCTTGCTGCCTGGTGAAACTGGGCAGGCTGGGGGCTAGACAGCATTGCACTTCTCATCAGATTCGTGCCACCTGGCTCAGCTCTTGGCGCTGTGAGGAGAGCACCCCACTGCCTGCTGAAACCAGGCAGGCTGGGAGCTGGGCGGCCTCGCGTTTCTTTTTGGATTTGCGCCGCCCGGCTCTGCCTCTCGGCGCTGTGAGAAGAGCACCTCGATCCCTGCCGAAACCCCTCCCCCAGAGCCCATCAAGCCGGATATGTGAAGTAGGCGAGAGCCATTTGCTGGTCACTTCCAGGTGATGGTGCATTTCTTCATTCCTCACAAAGGGTGAAACCTCCCCAGCATGCGCCCAGGGGGTGGGCCCGACGCAGCAGGGTCTGGTTCCTCGCTGTTTCCAGACGGCCTTGTGGAGCTAAGACTGAATGTGTTTCAGCATAGATGGCCACCACAAAATTGTACATTAGCTCCTGGCCAGCCAGGGCCAAGGCAGGGGACCGTTCCCTCACTGTTTACAGGATGGCTTCGTGGGCCACTTTGCGCGTTGCATCCGGCCCCTGGGCCTTGTGTTTGACATGTCTGGTCTGAAATGGTATAGGGGGTTGGACTAGATGACCTCCAAGGTCATTATTATTATTATTATTGTTGTTGTTGTTGTTGTTGTTGTTGTTGTTGTCATTGTTGTTGTTTAGAATAGAATAGAATAGAATAGAATAGAATAGAATAGAATAGAATAGAACCAAAGAGAGAAGCAACCCAGAACTAAGGAGAAAATTCCTGACAGTTAGAACAATTAACCAGTGGAACAACTTGCCTCCAGAAGTTGTGAATGCTCCAACACTGCAAGTTTTTAAGAAGAGACTGGACAGTCAGTTGTCTGAAATGGTATAGGATTTCCTGCCTGAGCAGGGGGTTGGACTAGATGACCTCCAAGGTCCCTTTTAACATTATTATTATTATTATTATTATTATTATTATTATTATTATTATTATTATTATTATTATTATTATTATTATTATGCTGACTGTTGAAGAATGGATTTTAACTGCCTTGATTAGGCAATGGACTAGACAGCTTTATAAGAGATTGGAAGTCATCTGTGGACTTTCTACGTGTTAAATACAATAACAGATGGTTAACAGGGGGATTTGAAGATTAGGATAACGTTTGGGTTAACCTATTGGCTTTTTTCCCTTTCTTTTTACATATATATTATGAAATTGGGTCGATTTGATTGTTAGATACATAGATTCTCTCATCTGGAATATTTGTTTACGTAACATAGTATTTTGCTAAATAAGGATGGGAAAACTTATAACTATTTGTAGACCTGTTAATGTAAAGGGAGGAAAACCTATCAGTTTTTCAAAAATTCATCTTTCAGCATCCAGCCAGGTTGGCTACTTTATGTTCATCGTTAGATATATCTGACATTTGGGTATTTTTTTCTTTTTCCCTTCTTTTTTCTACACCTCAAATTTTCTTTCTTTATTTTCACTGTTAATGTTCTATGTTTTTTTCTTTTTCCTGTTTTGTATTTTATTCTTGTTAAGAAATGAAAATAAATATGTTAAAAAAGAGAGAAAGATTCTGCTTGCTGCCTTTCTGCAAACACGATCTTTTCAAAGGTAGAAAGGCTTTTCCCAACACTTCACCCTTCGGAAAGTTATTCTTCAGAGTGAATAGCCTGTAGAATGTGTGGAATAAAAATGTTGACGTCTCCTCTGACGTAAAGACATCTGACATTTCTTAACTTGGTAGATCCCTTATCTTTCTCGCTGTTTGAGATCTTTTCCCCCAGTAAGTAGATATTTTGTGGTCCCCATGGTATTCTGACCATATAGATCCATGTAACCTTGTATAGCTCTATGTAACCCTAATGTTAGTAATAGGTCAGTGGGAGGAGTTTCAAAGGGGCTTTGGGAGACTTCTTTGGACACAAGCCAGTTTGGAATGCCTTTGTCTGAGAAAAGCATGGCCCATCAGATGTCACCCGATGAGCCTGTACTGCTATAGAGATGGTATGAAGGGAGAGCTTCATCTTTTTACCGATAGAAATGAACAGGAGATGTAATATCAGAGGCATTCGTCATAAGGCAAGTAACCTATCTGATAATAAATATATTTCTTATTATGAAATCATTTCTTGGAGTGTCTATCTGATTTGATTTATGAAACGTTTTAAATCAAGGTCAGAATAGTAAAAAGATGCTCAAAATTCATATCAACTTTATAAGGCAAACAGTAATTTGATGGGATTAATCTTCCTCTGATCCGCAAATTTAAAGAAGTAAAGCAAAGACTCTCTTGCATGTGAAAGTAACTTGATGTGACTGATTTCATCACCTGCAACAGTGAAGTCAGTGTGTCTGTT
>NW_015392125.1:0-20154 GCF_001527695.2 Protobothrops mucrosquamatus | reverse complement strand
GCTGATGCTTGAGACAGATGTGGAAGAGCAAGCTCTGATCAAGAAGAGGAGAAGACAGTTGCCACCGGAGCTGGTCACCCACTGTTGGGTCTGCTCTTGTTAGGATGTCACCCCTGTTCAACTGGGTAGCAAAGGTAGGTAGGACCTTCTCCCTTGCTTTGATCTTCCGTTGTCCTCCCAGGAGATGAGGTTGGGTTTTGGAAGAGAAGAGAAATTCCGTTGGAGATCACAGCTGGAGGGTCATAAATGCCTCCCCTCGGAGCGATAGCTTTCTTTGAAGTTGCAGAGCCCTTGTTGTTAACAACCTTGGCTTCTAAAGGCGTGGGGTGCAAATTGACAACGGTTGCACGAAACCTTGTTTTAACAGGGTTTGATTTGAAGCTGGTCCTTCCTGTTGGTTTCCAAAAAAGTAGCCTTTCATTGTTAGCGGAAGCTCTGGAGGATAAAATAATTCCTTAGACAGAGCCGTGCAGAGCAAAACACACACACACACACACACACACACAAAACGGTAAAGCTGTATGCGTTAAGTGCTGCTAAGATTTCGTAGCCTTTTCATTCATTTTATATGAAGCCGGCACTGGAGAGTACTAAAGGTTA
Source organism: Protobothrops mucrosquamatus (assembly GCF_001527695.2). NCBI lineage: Eukaryota > Metazoa > Chordata > Lepidosauria > Squamata > Viperidae > Protobothrops > Protobothrops mucrosquamatus. The sequence continues at coordinate 19,554 of NW_015392125.1, read as the reverse complement.
GGGTGGTTTTGTGTGACGTTTTGCCCACTCTCCAAAGCTTCATACATTTCAATGCAACTTTGAGTTTCCGCGTTAATCAACTCGAATTTTTACAACACCGAATTAAAACATATTTTTTTTTTCTCCCAATGTTCCTTCAGGGACACAAAATGACTGAAAAGCTGAGCCAGAATTTCAAAGATATATATATATATACACACACACACATATACATGATTGTCTCTAACTATACTAAAGAAAAACATGGATTGTTTATCAAGGATCTGTGGGGTTGCAAATGTCAAGAATTTAACTCGCTCCTGGACCTCTTCTTCTGCGTGTAGATTGCTTGATTGCAAAAATATATATATATATGATTCCGTGAAATAAGCGATGCTACTAAAACAATCTTTGCTATTGTCTATTTTTTGAGATTACTGCTCAGTCTTAATACAAAGGGTGTGTCCTGTACATAAGCTAAACTGTCCATAATCCCTCCAGTTTGCTTTTATTTTTCCCTCAAATTTCAGTCCTGGCCCAAAAAAAAAAAAAAAAGCCATATATTCTCTGGCATTACACCAGAATTTTTTAAAAAAGTTTTGACTCTCCAAATGCTTGCCACATTCAAACTTTGAGAAGACTCTTAACGACTAAATGAGTTTCTTATTGCTGACAAATAATGAACCTTTATGCCCAGTAGTCTACAGTTCAACAAATTCAAACTTTTTAGATAGGTTTGTGATCCAGAATTGATCTCCTGAGATTTCTCTTCCTTTTCAAATTAATGGATACACGCCCTTTCTTTTGATAGCAATTGAACTATGTTGACATGTTAGATCTCTCTCATGAATGAAGCACCATAGAATGTAGAATCCTAGCGCTGGAGGGAACCTCAAAGGTCTTCTAGTCCAACCCCGGTTCAAGGCAGGAGACCTTATCTTGTTCAGTCTACTTTTGAAAACCTCCAGCGATGGAGCACCCATAACTCCAGGAAGCCAACTCTTCCATTGATTCCATTGTTCTTATTGTCAGGACATTTTTCCTTAAATTCTAGGTTGGATCTCTCCTTAACAAGCTTTCACCCATTATTTCTTCCCCTGCCCTTTGGTGCTTTGGAGTAGAAGTTGCCAACAGTTGCCAGATTCAGCCCTTGCAGGGTATACAAAATAACAGAGTTGGAAGGGACCTTGGAGGTCATCTAGTCCAACCCCCTGCTCAGGCAGGAAGCCCTATACCATTTCAGACAAATGGCTGTCCAGTCTCTTCTTAAAAACTTCCAGTGTTGGAGCATTCACTGCTTCTGGAGGCAGGTTGTTCCACTGGTTAATTGTTCTCACTGTCAGGAAGTTTCTCCTTAGTTCTAGGTTGCTTCTCTCCTTGGTTAGTTTCCATCCGTTGCTTCTTGTCCTGCCTTCAGGCGCTTTGGAGAATAGCTTGACTCCCTCTTCTTTGGGGCAGCCCCTCAGATATTGGAACACTGCTATCATGTCCCCCCTGGTCCTTCTCTTCATTAAACTAGACATACCCAATTCCAGCAACCGTTCTTCGTAGGTTTTAGCCTCCAGTCCCCTGATCATCTTTGTTGCTCTTCTCTGCACTCTTTCTAGAGTCTCAACATCTTTTTTTACATCGTGGTGACCCAAACTGGATGCAGCATTCCAAGTGTGGTCTTACCAAGGCATTGTAAAGTGGTATTAACCCTTCACGTCACCTTGTCTCTGTCCACATAGTTTTGTCCTGTTATAACCTTGTGGGAAAAAAATATTTACTCATTTCCATCCTTCTGTCTGTTTCACTGGCTGGCTTGTCTTCCTGTGGTTATTCTGGAAAGGCAAGCGCATATTTTTAATAGACAATCTTCATTTTTTTTCCCCCTCTTTGTCTTGCCACAAAAAACAATTTCGCCGTTTCCATCCTTCCACGTATTTTGGACCAAGCAAGAAGGGTATTTTAATTTAACGGATTTGCATTTCAGCCTTTGAAATGCAAACAGGTCAACCCACATATAAATGCAGGTAGTGTCCACCCTTGAGTTCAACGTTTCTGTGGCTAAGCAGAAGTGATTTTTGCCCCGTTTTACGACCTTTTGTGCCAAAATTGTTAAGCAGATCACTGCTGTTGTGAAGTTAGTGACACAGTTGTTAAGGGGATTGGGCTTCCCACCTTGTTAGAAGGTGGCAAAAGAGGAACACGTGACACACACACACCCCAGACACTGCAACCGTCGTAAATGTGAGTCAGTTGCCAAGCGTAACTGAATTTGGATCACGTGACCGTGGGGAGGCAGCGACGGTCGTTAAGTGTGAAACACGGTCATAAGTCACTTTTTTTCCTGTGCCGTTGTAACTCTGATCGGTCACTTAAACAAATGTTTGTTAGTTGAGGACTGCCTGTGTAGTTAGTTGTTATCCAAGTCGCGTCCACGACTTCTGGAGGCAAGTTGTTCCACGGATTAATTGTTCCAACAGTGGGAAAATTTCTCCTTAGTTCTAGAATAAGAAGAGAGGATCTGCCTTCTATCAAACAAGACATTTAGATCATTTCGTTTAAGACCGTTTTGGAATTTAGACTTAACGCTGAAAGTTTTGAGTCTGTCGCATCTCCCTGTCCTAAACTGCCTCACATTTAGACTTTGCTGAAAGTCAAAGCACAACTAAAATGAAATTCAGTGGTGAGAAAAGTAAGGTTCTACATTTAGGCAAGAAAAACCAAATGTGCAGGTATAGTATAGGGGGTACCTTGCTCAATAGTAGCAACTGTGAGAGGGATCTCAGAGTCCTAGTGGACAATCACTTAACTATGAGCCAGCCGTGTGTTGCAGCTGCCAAAAAAAGCCAACACACTGCTAGGCTGCATTAACAGAGGGACAGAATCAAGATCACATGAAGTGTTGTTAATACCACTTTACGATGCCTTGGTAAGACCACACTTGGAATACGGCATCCAGTTTTGGTCACCACGATGTAAAAAAGATATTGAGACTCTAGAAAGAGTGCAGAGAAGAACAACAAAGATGATCAGGGGACTGGAGGCTAAAACATATGGTTGCTGGAATTGGGTATGTCTAGTTTAATGAAGAAAAGGATGAGGGGGGACATGATAGCAGTGTTCCAGTATCTCAGGGGCTGCCCCAAAGAAGAGGGAGTCAAGCTGTTCTCCAAAGCACCTGAAGGCAGGAGAAGAAGCAACGGATGGAAACTAATCAAGGAGAGAAGCAACCTGGAACTAAGGAGAAACTTCCTGACAGTTAGAACAATTAACCAGTGGAACAACCTGCCTCCAGAAGCAGTGAATGCTCCAACACTGGAAGTTTTTAAGAAGAGACTGGATAGCCATTTGTCCGAAATGGTATAGGGTTTCCTGCCTGAGCAGGGGGTTGGACTAGAAGACCTCCAAGGTCCCTTCCAAATTTATAATTATAAACCTCATAGCGTTACGTGCACATTGTATACAGTTGAGCAGACTAATAGTGGCTAGCAAGATAAGAAAAACAGAATTATTTCTTCTAATGCTTCTGGCTTGTAACTAAAAGGAGAAGATGGACACCAGAATAACTCCACTTTGAAGTATCCACTCGATTGTCCTTAAACATTAGAGAACGAACTACTCAAAACAGGAAGATGAATTATTGAAATAGCTGCTTAATTAGATTTTTTAAAAGGGAAGAAGCATCCATGATTGTAAAAAAGGATAGGAGAGGATAGCCATTACTCCAGCACATTATGTCCAGGGAAGGAGAATATCGCTCATGAACCGTAAATTTTGGGCTCCATTGTGGACGTAAGACGAGAACCGTTTGTAGATCCTATAGAGAGCTACCGATACAGGCACCAATTTATGAGTGGATCACGGCCTGTTGCCTTCAACAAGGAAATGCTTTAAGTGCATCATGATCCTAATGCACGCTAAATGTTACAGAGTTGTTTCCAGAGAATGGAAAAGAGGAATATTAATGCGCTGGCTACCTTTGCTAATGCGTTTTAAAGAACTTTTAAGAGATAAAAAAAAGCAACAGCCATGTGGTAGGGGTAACCTTCGCGTTGAGAACGTTAAAATGGAAAAATGAAATCATATTCTTGAAAATTAACTCCTCCCCTTAAGGCTGGTCAGCGACCGAAATAAAGTCAGTCCATCAGAATAGAGCTGGATGGGACCTTGGAGGTCGTCTAGTCCAGCCCCCCTGCTCAGGCAGGAGACCCTATACCATTTCAGACAAGTCTCTCCTTAAAAGCCTCTAGTGATGAAATCCTTTGAACTTTCCCCACCCCATCCCCTCTCTCTCTCTTAAGAAATTGTTTATGTTGCAAGATTCTAGTCCTCTTGTTTTCTGGGGCTAAATTCATCTTAACCCTCTTGAGGCTGAGTAATCAAGGTCAAAACGATACTTTTAAAACAGTATTTGTCGTTTACCCGGCAGTCACCCCTCCAGTTGGTTCCTAGAAATCATGGCGTTCCCATAACACAGGTGGTCCTCAACTTACGACGACCACTGGGCCTAAAATTTGTGCTGTTAAGTGAGACGTGTGTTAAGTGAGCTTCGCCCCATTTTAGGACTTGTCTCGCCACAGTTGTTAAGCTAATAACGTGGTTGTTAAGTGAATCTGGCTCCCCCCCCATTGACTCTGTTTGCCAGGGGGGTCACAAAAGGGGATCACGTGATCCCGGCGTGGCTTGTGAGAAAGTCGCAAAAAACGTGACCATCACACTTTGATCCGGGACACTGCAACCGTCGTAAATATGAGTCAGTTGTCAAACGTCTACATTTTTTTCCTGTGACCGTGGGGAGGCTGCAATGGCCGTAAGTGTGAAAAACGGTCGTAAGTCCCTTTTTTTCGGTGCTGTTGTAAATCCAGTCACTAAACAAACTGTTGTAAGTTGAGGACCAGTTGTAAATGATTAAAACCCCACTAGATTTGGCTTTGGAAAATCTATCGCGTCTGCTGGTTTTTGCTTCAACGTAAGAGGAATATTTCAGCATAGGAAGATGGTGTTCCCCAACTGTGCAGTTGTAGCTCCCTTGTGCTTTTTGAGGTTTGCTGCACAACACGTGTACAAAAAAAAAAAAAGGAGAAGGCCTCTGTTGTACAACTGCCAACAGATTGACTTTTCTGAACTTCGGAGGGGTGTTTCCCTCCAGATTTGAACACTGGACCCTGTCTAACGAAATGAAATTCAATGTAAAGTTTTCTTTTGGAAGAAAAACCAAAAGTAGACACATAAATTGGGTGAAACCAGGCTTAATAGCGGCAACTGTGAGAGGGATCTTGGAGTCTTAGTGGACGATCCATTAAATGTGAGCCGACAGTGTGCGGCGGCGGCCAAAAAAAGCCATTGCAATCCTAAGTTGCATTAACAGGGGGATTCAATCAAGATCACGTGAGGTACTAATACCACTCTACCAAGCCTTAGTAAGACCACACCTAGAATACTGCAACCAGTTTTGATCTCCACACTATAAAAAAGATGTTGAGACTCTAGAAAGAGTGCAGAGAAGAGCAACCAAGATGATCAGGGGACTGGAGGCTAAAACATATCAAGGACGGTTGTTGGAATTGGGTATGTCTAGTTTAATGAAGAGAAGAACGAGGGGGGACATGATAGCAGTCTTCCAGTGTTTGAGGGACTGTCACAGAGAGGAGGAGGGGGTCAAGCTATTCTCAAAGCACCTGAAGGCCAGACAAGAAATAAGGGATGGAAACTGATCAAGGAGAGATTCAACCTAGAAATAAGGAGAAACTTCCTGACAGTGAGAACAATCAACCAATGGAACTGAAGTTGCCTTCAGAGGTTGTGGGAGCTTCATCACTGTAAGCTTTCAGGAAGAGACTGGACTGCCATGTGTCAGAAATGATGTTGTAGGGTGCCGCTTGGGCAGGCGGGTAGGACTAGGTGACCTACAAGGTCCCTTTCTATTCTATTCTTTTCTATTCTATATTCCAATATCTATTCTATATTCTATTCTATTCTATATTCCAATATCTATTCTATTCTATTCTATTCTATTCTATTCTATTCTATTCTATTCTATTCTATTCTATTCTATCATTCTATATTCTCTTCTCTTCTATTCTGTATTCCTTATTCTATAATTCTATTCTGTTCTGTTCTGTTCTATTCTATTTTATTCTGTTCTATACTATATTCCAATATCTATTCTGTTCTATTCTATTCTATTCTATTCTATCCTATCCTATTCTATATTCCAATATCTATTCTATATTCTATTCTATTCTATATTCCAATATCTATTCTATTCTATTCTATTCTATTCTACTCTACTCTACTCTACTCTACTCTACTCTACTCTACTCTACTTATTCTATCTTATTCTATATTCTCTTCTACTCTATTGTATTCTATTCATTATTCTATTCATTATTCTATTCTATTCTATTCTATTCTATACTCTACTCTATTCTATCATTCTATCTTCTCTTCTCTTCTCTTCTCTTCTATTCTGTATTCCTTATTCTATTCTATTCTATTCTATTCTATTCTGTATTCCTTATTCTATTTCTATTCTATTCTACTCTACTCTATTCTATCTTATTCTATATTCTCTTCTACTCTACTCTATTGTATTCTATTCATTATTCTATTCATTATTCTATTCTATTCTATTCTACACTCTACTCTACTCTACTCTATTCTATCATTCTATATTCTCTTCTCTTCCATTCTCTTCTCTTCTGTATTCCTTATTCTATAATTCTATTCTATTCTAATTCTATTCTGTATTCCTTATTCTATTTCTATTCTATTCTACTCTACTCTACTCTACTCTACTCTACTCTATCTTATTCTATATTCTATTCTATTCCAATTTATATTCTATTCTATTCTATTCTATTCTATTCTATTCTATTCTATTCTATTCTATTCTATTCTATTCTGTATTCCTTATTCTATAATTCTATTCTATTCTATATTCTACTCTACTCTACTCTACTCTGTTAAGGTTGCAGAAGAAAAGCAAATCTAATTGCTCAGATCTTTGAGCCTGCACGGTCAAGGACCAGGGTCACCTGAGCCATTGTAATTGTATTGGCTCAGGTGAGCCTGTTTTGTTGTATCTTGTTGCCGTACAATTGTCTTTTGTTGCTCTGTTCAGCTAGTTCTAATCGTGGGGCACTCCAATTGAATGACAGCCTAATCATCTCTTCCATGGAGGGAAACTCTCCGTGCAGCTTCTCAGATCCTGTTTTGTGGTTCATTGTGTGGATAGAAATGTTTGTGCTTTGAATCTACGTTGTTTTGATAAGGCTTCTACTTTCACCCACTTTCCTGTTTACAGACATGAAATGGGAGTCCTGAGAGAAATAGTTTGTATTACTACCTACAAGGCTGACAGAATTGCAAAAGCAGTTTCTCCACAAAGTTCACATCAACTATTGCCCAAATTAAAATTTATGGAGGTCCCAATAAACGTACGTCACTTTCCAGAGTAAGGACGCATAAATAATTCTTTACTTGCTTGCTCATTTTGGTGGGAAAGGCTCAGAGAAAGGGATTTAAAATTTGGAAGAGGGGAATGTGAAAAAGTTCTTAGAGAGTGATGTGGAAGCATTATGTCATGTGGATCGTAAAATAAGATGAAAATTGCTTTCTCTCCCATCCAAAGGTTTGCAGATTTTTTCACAATACAGACATGACAAAAGAAGCTAATAGATTTATTATTATTATTATTTATTGAATTTATATACCGCCCTATCTCCCTTACGGGACTCAGGGCGGTGAACAGGCGATAATAAAAACCACGATTTGCGTTGTCGCCCCTATCAAATCCTTCTTAAAGTCTATAGCAGGGGTGTCAAACTCAATGTCACTTGAGGGCCACATCAGCATTGCGGTTGCCCTGGGGGGGGCTGGGTGGGTGTGGCCAGGGTGGGTGTGGCCTACTGGGTGGGCGTGGATGGAGTGGGTGCGGCCTACTGGGTGGGTGTGACCAGTTCTACATCATTCGCGTCAAGGGTGCCTGTGGGGTCCTGGGCAGGAGTGGGACAGATCTGAGGGTCTCTGGCATATGGGGGTGGGACCGGGGCAAGTGCCAAGATGGCCACCACAAAATTGTACATGGGCTCCCGGCTGGCCTGGGCCAGGGCCAAGGCAGCGGGGGCCGTTCCCTCACTGTTTCCAGGAAGGCTTCACGGGTCACATGAAACTACTTTGCGGGCCGCATCCGGCCTCCGGGCCTTGTGGTTTGACATGTCTGGTCTATAGTATACACCCTGTTCTGTCATGCATCTCTCAGTAAAACAAAGCTGTCAAGAGTATGTTGAAAATTAATTTACAATATTATCCGCAGGGTATTTCCAGAAAGAATAATATTTCCTGCCTTCTTACTTCCTATTTTAAAATAATCCATCACATTTGATTATGAACGAACGAACTGGTGATTGTATAAATTCTGCTATGTGTGTATTAGGAGGAATGATGACGTGAGAGATTAATTGAAGACTGTTAGAGAAATAATTAGAAGCTGAACATTATTGTAAAGAAAGTTAGCTTAGAGATAGATAGATAGATAGATAGATAGATAGATAGATAGATAGATAGATAGATAGATAGATAGATAGATAGATAGATAGAGACAAAGAAGATAGGTAGACAGACAGACAGACAGACAGACAGACAGAAGGAAGATGATACATGATGATGGATGGATGGATGGATGGATGGATGGACGGACAGATAGCTAGATGATAGTTGCTTTCCATGTCATGGGAATTTGATAGATAGAAGACAGACAGACAGACAGACAGATGGTAAGTAGGTAGGTAGGTAGGTAGATAGACAGACAGACAGACAGACAGACAGACAGACAGACAGATGGTAGAATGATAGATAGGTAGATAGATAGACAGACAGACAGAGACAGACAGACAGACAGACAGATGGTAGATAAGGATAGATAGGTAGATAGATAGACAGACAGACAGAAAGACAGAGACAGACAGACAGACAGATGGTAGATAATGATAGGTAGATAGACAGACAGACAGATATGAATGATAAGTAGACAGAGAAATGATACATAATGATAGATGATGATAGATGATATATGTAGATATACTGTTTCTAAATATTGGTCAAACAAGCAAATGCAGACATTTTTGTAACCTCTACAGAGGTCCATCATATAAAAGCCTTTTGAGAGAACACATTACAAGTTCTCTTCTACTTTTCAAAAAGTACTTTCAAAAAATTGAGCTGCTCAAAGTTCAACTACACGTTGGCTAATTGAACCACAGACTATATTCTGAGAATGAGGTCATTCTTCCTGTTTCGTTGTTAGGTCATTGTTCTTTCCCTGCTGTGATCCTCTGAGTAATTCTACAGAAATATGTCTGTTGTCCATTAAATGTCCTTATTAGGTTTCTGTCTCAAATATTATTATTTGCTTCTCCTTCCCACCCACCCCCCAAAGTTGATAAAGATGCAGGCAAAGATCAGATTTTTTCCCTCCAGAAACAGTTATTTTGCTACCTTCTTCTCTTTTTAGTCCTTGACATGCAACCACAGCTGAGCTCAAAATTTCCATTGCTAAGCAAGACAGCTGTTAAGTGACGTTGGCTCCATTTTACAACTGGCTCATATTTATGACGGTTGCAATGTCCTGGGGTCATGTTAGAATAGAATAGAATAGAATAGAATAGAATAGAATAGAATAGAATAGAATAGAATAGAATAGAAGAAATTGATTGAAGAATAAGAATAGAATAGAATAGAATAGAATAGAATAGAATAGAATAGAATAGAATAGAATAGAATAGAATAGAATAGGAGAAATTGATTGATTGAAGAATAGAGTAGAGTAGAGTAGAGTAGAATAGAATAGAATAGAATAGAATAGAATAGAATAGAATAGAATAGAATAGAATAGAAGCTGGAAGGGACCTTGGAGGTCTTCTAGTCCAGCCTCCCGCTTAAGCAGGAGAACCTACACAGTCTCAGACAGGTGAGTGACCCTCGGATAAGCCAAGTCCTCACTTAATAACCGTGTTGCTAAATGAAAAGCTGCAGGGATTTCACTTAAGAACTGTGGCAGGAAAGATCGTAAAATGGGGGCGAAATTCCCTTAACAACCCTCCTCCTTAGCAACAGAAACTTTGAGCTCGGCTGTGGTCATAAATTGAGGAACCTTCCCAGGAGACAAAAGTCAAGAGTTGCAATTTGGACACTCTCTCCCCTTCTGGCTTTCTGCCAGCGTTTTCCTTCCTCTTTTCCTCCTCTTTTAAAAGAAATATATATTTTATGTCGATTTTATATTATACGTATCTACCTTGCAGGTGCCTGAGATTATTAGCACCATCAGACAAGCAGGGAAGATCGCCCGTCAGGAAGAACTTCAGAACCAACTTTCGGATGTCGAGGATCATTTTAGCAAGAAGTTTGAGGTGCTGTTTTGCGGCCGGGTGACCGTAGCCCACAAAAACGCGCCTCCGGCCCTGATAGACGAGTGCATCGAGAAATTTAACGATGTGAGTTATACCAAAAAACTGGACGCGCCTCATCCAAATGACACCGCCGATCACGCCTCAAGTGGATTTTCCATAAGTGACAAATTCCTCTCGGTTTTCCAGCCTCTGGTGAGCGAGGAACAGGCCGCTCAACCTATGAGGAAATCTTACTCTCAGCCTGGACTCCGTTCTTTTGCTTTTAAAAGGGACTTGCAGACCTGGAGCCTGAAGGGTAACAGCTTGGCCAGATCCTTGGATGATGACGAGGTCCTAACTCTGAACTTAAAAAGTCAATTTATCCAGGGGCAAAACGTACAGCCGACGGATATCGCCGGGAACCGGATTATGTTGTTCACGGTAAAAAGCCTGGTTTTGTTTGCTTGGCCTTCCCCGATCGTCCATTGTGTTGCTAATCGTTGAAATGCTGCAGTTAATGGGCAATGAAGGAAGTTTGATTTTCGGTTTAGAATCAAATCGGCCCACCTCTTGGGATCCTTGAAGTCAGATTCAGCTCATCATCAGCTGGGATGGTGGCCTATAACTTTAGGATAGGGGAGTTTAGGATAGTTTAGGATAGGGTAGGGTGGAGTGGAGTGGAGTGGAGTGGAATGGAATGGAATGGAATGGAATGGAATGGAATGGAATGGAATAGAATAGAATAGAATAGAATAGAATAGAATAGAATAGAATAGAAGAATAGAATAGAATAATAATGGAAAATAGAATAGAATAGAATAGAATAGAATAGAATAGAATAATAATGGAATATAGAATAGAATAGAATAGAATAGAATAGAATAGAATAGAATAGAATAGAATAGAATAATAATGGAATATAGAATAGAATAGAATAGAATAGAATAGAATAGAATAGAATAGAATAGAATAGATGGAATGGGATAGGATAGAATAGAAATAGAATAGAAATAGGAATAGAATAGAATAGAATAGAATAGAATAGAATAGAATAGAATAGAATAGAATAGAATAGAATAATGGAATGAATAGAGCAGAGCAGAACAGAACAGAATAGAATAGAATAATGGAACGAATAGAGCAGAACAGAACAGAATAGAATAGAATAATGGAACGAATAGAGAGTAGAATAATAGAATGAATAGAACAGAATAGAACAGAACAGAATAGAATAACAGAGTTGGAAGGGAATTTGGAGGTCTTCTAGTCCAACCCCCTGCTCATGCAGGGGGTTTTAGTCTGGGCTACCTACCTAATCTTGGAAATTTCAGTAGGAGTTTTCCAGTCTCGGTTATAATGAGTTAATGAAGGCAGAGTCCATTTGGGTCTTTGGAAATCTTTCTCGGGACGTTTTTTCCCAGGCTAAGCTGAGTGGCTGTTTCTGAGGTAAATTATTAGCTGATTCACCTACTGCCCTCTGTTCCATTGATTTCCTAGGACAAGGGCCCTCTCTAGCAGATGAAATGTAGGTGATGCTGACCTTAAGTGTGAAGCTTCTTTCAAGGCAGCTGGGTAACCCCACGGCTTCCTGGAATGGATGTAGCATTTCTTTTAGTTTAAGGAAATGGGTTATGGTGTAATAAAAAAAAATACTTCTGACCTTACACTTCCTTCTTTATTGAGCAACTGGCAACTGTCCCTACTTATGAGGAATTAAGGTTAGGTCAAATAAGGAGGCCCTGGTTTTAGAAGATTAGATTAGATTAGATTAGATTAGATTAGATTAGATTAGATTAGATTAGATTAGATTGGAGTAGAATAGAATAGAATATAATAGAATAGAATAGAATAGAATAGAATAGAATAACAGAGGTGGAAGGGACCTTGGAGGTCTTCTAGTCCAACCCCCTGCTCAGGCAGGAAACCTACCATTTCAGACAAATGTTGTCCAGTCTCTTCTTAAAAGCCTCCAGTGATGGAGCGCCCACAACTTCTGGAGGCAAGTCGTTCCACTGGCTAATTGTTCTCACTGTCAGGAAATTTCTCCTTAATTCCAGGTTGCTTCTCTCCTTGATAATAATAATAATAATAATAATAATAATAATAATAATAATAATAATAATAATAATAATAATGATGATGATGATGATGATGATGATGATGATGATGATGATGATGATGATGATGATGATGATGATGATGATGATGATGATGATGATAATGTTGGAAGGGACCTTGGAGGTCATCTGGTCCAACCCCCTGCTCAGGCAGGAAACCCTATACCATTTTAGGACAAATGGCTGTCCAGTTTCTTCTTAAAAACTTCCAGTGTTGGAGCATTCACCGCTTCTGGAGGCAGGTTGTTCCCCTGGTTAATTGTTCTGACTGTCAGGAAGTTTCTCCTTAGTTCTAGGTTGCTTCTCTCCTTGATTAGTTTCCATCCGTTGCTTCTTGTCCTGCCTTCAGGTGCTTTGGAGAATAGCTTGACTCCCTCTTCTTTGGGGCAGCCCCTGAGATATTGGAAGGCTGCTATCACGTCACCCCTATTAAACTAGACATACCTAATTCCAGTAATTTGTTATGAAATGGTTATAGTTTATGATGGTACTCCTACACGCAAACCCCCAAGTTGCTTTCTGTTGCTTTGTACCAACCTCTTCTAAGAGTCCGTCATGGAAATATGTTGGATAACTAGGGTGGAAGAGGACCTTGAGATAGGATCCTATCAAATAAGACATGCCTCCCAAAAAGGTCCTTGTAATCTTGCAATTCACCCAGACCTTTTCATTCCATTATACCATCTCAGCTGCCAAAGCTGTGTTGTAAATTTGGAGAGGTTATCAATGTTGATGCTTTTGTGGCTACCATTTTATGTGGTATGCTGTCCTTCCATTGTTCTGATTTGTGATGGAACCCATTAAGGAAATGTTATCATATTAGAAAAATAAAACACCAACAGAAGAGAATATTTATAGCTCAGGGTTGAACTGTGGGGTCCTTGGTGCTCTCCGAGCTTCGTGGTTTTTTGGGTGGCACGGATGATGTTACCTAGCTTGGTCATGAAACGTCTGCAAGAAAACCACCAAGCTCAGAGAACACTCTACAATAGAAAAAGCAAAGCAAAACCACTTACCAGTTCCATCACATACACGTGAAGTGTTAATACCACTTTACAAAGCCTTGGTAAGGCCACCCTTGGAATACTGCATCCAGTTTTGGTCACCACGATGTAAAAAAGATGTTGAGACTCTAGGAAGAGTGCAGAGAAGAGCAACAAAGATGATCAGGGGACTGGAATCTAAAACATATAAGGAACGGTTGCTGGAATTGGGTCTGTCTAGTTTAATAAAGAGAAGGATGAGGGGGGACATGATAGCAGTCTTCCAATATTTGAGGGGCTGCCCCAAAGAAGAAGGAGTCAAGCTATTCTCCAAAGCACCTGAAGGCAGGACAAGAAGCAACGGATGGAAACTAATCAAGGAGAGAAGCAACCTAGAACTAAGGAGAAACTTCCTGGCAGTTAGAACAATTAACCAGGGGAACAACCTGCCTCCAGAAGCGGTGAATGCTCCAACAGTGGAAGTTTTTAAGAAGAGACTGGACAGCCATTTGTCCAAAATGGTATAGGGTTTCCTGCCTGAACAGGAGGTTGAACTAGATGACCTCCAAGGTCCCTTCCAACTTTATTCTTATTATTATGGATCATTGCACAGTCAGCCAGATGTTCAGACTGGATTTGGCATTTTTGTCTACCTATCGAGTCCTTCCCAAGGACCTGGGATAGGCAGATGTGTATGTTTGATGGTATTACAGATATCCTCGCAGGATGGAAGCAGTTCCTAGTAAGGCCGCCTTTTGCAATTGACTAATGGCGAATTTGTCAATGCCGATGATGGTGTTCAAGTGGTGCTCCAGTTGTTCTGGGATTGCACCCAAGGCGCCTATTACTATTGGTACTACTACTACTACTACTACTACTACTACTATTATTATTATTATTATTATTATTATTATTATTATTATTATTATTATTATTATTAAGCTGTTTGCTCGGGAGAGCAGTCCCAACATATTGGGCTTTTCAGAGTTTTGCCAGAACTCAGCTCACCGTGCAATTGGCGGCGAGCTCTTAACACACCTAACACCGACGAAGAGTTTCCAAGTAAAATATAAGCAGCAGCGAGTAAAACCGGCCCATTAAAAATGCATTCAACGGATTATGAGGTAACGTCTCCCGGTCTCCTTGCTTCAGACCCGTGACATGTACGGTAGCCTGGCAACACGTGGCTCAAACAGTCGCCGTCCCAAAATTGCAGCCTTGAATGAATACATGATCTGTACGGTCATGTTATTTCCAACAGGTGTCTGTTTATCCCATTCACTTTACCTGCCCTTTAAAGCAGTTTGTATAAAAGCTAAAAACGGTCCCTGGTGATACTGCCTGGCACCAAAGCGAGATGTATGTAAATCAGACTTCTAGTTTGGAAATCCTTCAAACTATTTAAGATTTAGGTTTTGCTCCGGGAAACGGTGTAAAGAGGAAAACAAATTGTGGAGGCTGTACTTATGGGAAATAACTCCATTAGAGTTTAGCTTCTTGTGGATCTTGTCGTTTCCTTTTACAGCGCATCTGACATCTGGGTGTGTGAATGCTCCCACTTAACTTCGGAGTAGGGGCCATCGAACAGGGAGTAAATTCAATAAATAATAATAATAATAATGTCCAACGCTTCCTTCTTCTTTGAAGCCGATAACGAATAATTGCCTATGAATTTTATTTATTTGTATCCCATCTTTGTTATTATTGTCGCAAATAACATTGGAGGCAGCAAACAGGTTCAACACACCTTCCCTCACAACAACCCTGTGTGGTGGGTTGGGCTGAAAGGCCAACCTAAGGAGCGACTAGAACTCACCGTCTCCTGGTGATTGGCCCAAAGTCACTCAGCCGGCTTTCATGCCTAAGGCGGGATTAGAACTCACCTTCTCCTGGTGATTGGCCCAAAGTCACCCAGCCAACAGAGTTGGAAGGGACCTTGGAGGTCATCTAGTCCAACCACTGCTCAGGCAGGAAACCCTATACTATTTCGGATAAATGGCTGTCCAGTCTCTTCTTAAAAACTTCCAGTGTTGGAGCATTTACAGCTTCTGGAGGCAGGTGGTTCCACTGGTTAATTGTTCTGATTGTCAGGAAGTTTCTCCTTAGTTCCAGGTTGCTTCTCTCCTTGATTAGTTTCCATCCGTTGCTTCTTGTCCTGCTTTCAGGCGCTTTGGAGAATAGCTTGACTGCCTCTTCTTTGGGGCAGCCCCTCAGATATTGGAACACTGCTATCGTGTCCCCCCTCGTCCTTCTCTTCATTAAACTAGATGTTTGGAAGGGACCCTGGAGGTCATCTAGTCCAACCCCCTGCTCAGACATGAATATACTATTTCAGACAAATGGCTATCCAGTCTATCACAGCTTCTGGAGGCAGGTTGTTCCACTGATCAATTGTTCTCACTGTCAGGAAGTTTCTCCTTAGTTCTAGGTTGCTTCTCTCTTTGGTTAGTTCCCATCCGTTGCTTCTTGTCCTGCCTTCAGGTCCTTTGGAGAATAGCTTGACTCCCTCTTCTTTGGGGCAGCCCCTGAGATATTGGAAGACTGCTATCATGTCCCCCCTCATCCTTCTCTTCATTAGACTAGACATACCCAATTCCAGCAACCGTTCCTTGTATGTTTTAGCCTCCAGTCCCCTGATCATATTTGCTGCTGTTCTCTGCACTCTTTCTTACCAAGCAATTGATGTGGGCCAGATGGGGACACCCTAAGACCCATGGGCTGTGAGATACACAGGTCTGATCTATTTCAAGCCCAAAAGATGAGCGAGCAGGAAAGGATCTACGAACAACCGTATCGTCAGGATGGGCAGGCAAATAGTTGAGCTCTTTTTTACAAAGAAGAGCCGTTCAGCATAAACCACAATGACGTGAGAATGATGGCACGCATATTGCCATGTCACAACGCCGGCCGTCTTCTTCGCGTACTTAATGGGCAAACGCAGCGAGGGCAGAATTTGCAAGCCTCGCTGTATCGTTTCCAAACACGGTGGTCACGTGACATTTGTTTAGCCGGCTTAATCGATGTTTCGACGTCAGCAAATCTGTGGTTCAATAAATAGCATTTATGCCCTTATCAAATGCCCTTAAATAGCATTTTACATCCTCCTCCCTTGCGTCCTGCTTACGCAGAGCGTTCCAGGTATCCTGACTCAAAATGCTGATCGCAATAATGGGGATCGTGTTTTGGCTGCATAATAAAAGCTTATTAACATTGTGGTTTTTTTTATCATTTTTCAGATTGGGCAGTCCGAAGTTTACATCATTAGTCCTGAGACCAAAAAAGTAGTCATTGAGAAGAGCTTTAAAGAAATTTCTTTTTGCTCACAGGTATTGACTTTTTTGTTTCTTTTTTCTTTTCTTTTTATTCTTTTGTCTCTGATTGATTTCTCTGTTGTTTTTTTCACACGTTACCCTCGTCGTCATGATCACTGGATTTTTGTTTCGTTGTGAAACAAAATCCCATTGGTGTTTTGGCTGTTTAATTAAACGACCACTCGATTACAGTTTTATACAGATAGTCCCTGACTCGTCGCAGTTTGTTTAGCAACTGTTCCAAATTACGACGGCGCTGAAAAAAAGGGATTTACAACCATTTTTTCATACTTGCAACTGGTTCGTTTTTACGACGGATTGCAGCGTCCCCTGGGGGATCATGAAGCTGGGGGATTTTTTGCCCCCAGATTGTCCAAAGAATAGATGCAAATCATGCAATTCCGTGGGAATCCTCTCATCCTGAATGGGTTGGCTGCCAATAATGAACATACTTATAAAAGAAACTTCAAAACACGTTAGCCTAAATCCCAGAACGGTTATTTCTAAAGGAAATCTGTCATAAATTAGAAAGAGCTTCTTTGAGACCGTTTCCTGTTGTCTGAGAATATTTCTGAGTCAGCCCTGAGTCCCTTTGCCCTCAAGGTCAAATTCTCTTTTTCTTTTTTTTTCAGGCCAGCTGGAAATAAAATCTTAATTTTCCTACTCCCAGTTCACTTAATGGTTAGCTCGTAGCTCAGGCGTTGGAAGAGAATATTTATACCCGACATCTTAAAATCTGTCGATAAAGCAAGGCAGATGCTACAACCTGCCTCTTGATTTGGAGGCTCGCCGTAAGATTTGTGGACCATGTTCTCTTATCTTAAGGCCTCACCGTTGAAAAATTATCGGTTATTTCCTTTTTTTTTTCCTGTTCAGAACTGTTCTTCACACTTACGGACGTTGCAGCGTCCCCAGGGTCACGTGATCAAAATTCGGACGCTTGGCAACTGACTCGTATTTATGACGGTTGCGGTGTCCCGGGGTCACGTGATCCCCTTTTGTGACCTTCTCACAAGCAATGTCAGTGGGGGAAGCTAGCTTTGCTTAATGACCGTGTTCCTAACTTAATGGCTGATTCACTTAAGAAGCGTGGCAAGCAAAGTCGTAAAGTGAGGCAAAACTCACTTAACAATCGTCTTGCTTAGCATATGGAATTTTGGGGTCGTAAAGCAAGGACTCTGTGTATTGCTTACTGCGACCCGTGCTATTTATACCTGTTCCTTTACAAACATTTGATGCAACGAATTTTGTCTTTGCAGGGGATTAGGCACGTGGATCACTTTGGATTTATCTGCAGGGAGCCTTCCAAAAACGGAGGCTTCCATTTTGTGTGTTATGTATTCCAGTGTGCAGAGGAAGCCCTGGTAAGAATTGGACAAGCTGGCAAAAAGATTGTATTATTTGAAATGCTTTGAGGGGTTTGCAATCCACCCGTTCGTCCGGCACAAAATTAGGGATCGTAGACCGGCCTGGGGGCTAGAAGACTTTGCAAAAAAACCCGCTTAAGATGAGTCTCTGTTAAGTCCTCTTCCTGAATTCATCGGTTTAAAGGAGCAGGAGCAGCTCCCAGTGGTGAAAGCTGACTGTGATTTGATTGTTTTTAATCTCTAAATTGTTATTTTAGCACAAGAGCTCGTAGCTGTGCAGAGTGCCAATGCTGAATTTGCAGCAAAGTGGCTGTTTGTTGCATATATATTTTTTGCATACATCCAGACTAGACTGTGTTTCTCTGGGCCACTTATGCATGTATATGTGGGTATATGTATAATTTAATTTAATTTATTTTATTTGTCATGTTTATGCAGTGTATATTGGAGTGGTTACATAAGAAATCTCATTGTAATGTATGCTGATTAATGTACATTTAAATTGACAATAAAGTTATTCTACTCTACTCTACTCTACTCTACTCTACTCCACTCCACTCCACTCCACTCCACTCCATTCCATTCCTACTCTATTCTATTCTATTTCTACTCTACTCTATTCTACATTCCATTATTCTACTCTACTCTACTCTACTCTATTCTACATTCCATTATTCTATTCTACTCTACTCTACTCTACTCTACTCTACTCTACTCTACTCTACTCTATTCTACATTCCATTATTCTATTCTATTCTACTCTACTCTACTCTACTCTACTCTACTCTATTCTATTCTATTCTATTCTATAATATTCTATTCTATTCTATTCTATTCTATTCTATTCTATTCTATTCTATTCTATTCTATTCTCTGTTCTCTGTTCTCTATTCTCTATTCTATTCTATTCTATTCTATTCTCTGTTCTCTATTCTATTCTATTCTATTCTATTCTATTCTATTCGCATATTGCTCTCCTGGATTTTGATTGGCTCCAGCTATGCTCTTGCACAACTTAATTAGAAAGATCTGGGGCGTGTTGGTGAAGTTATTTTTGTTTGATTAGGCTTTTTAACTCACGGTTTTCACATCAGGGTTTCAGGACAATGATCTAGAACGCCAAACAGAATACAGAAGACACCGAAATCAGCAGCGATAATCTATTAAAAGAACAAGAATAAGCAGTAAAACCAAGTGGCATGTAACCTTCCCAAAAAAAATAATCAATTTCATTTTAAAGAGTTAAAGATAGCTTCTTCAAAGCAGAATCAGCCCTGTACCTGAAACTTCACCTCCTTGGGTTTGGATGCTACAATTAAAGGAGAACTTTTTAAGAAGTCGTCGATCAGATTAGGAACTCTATAAAGTCCAATTTAAATCCAATGTGGTAATGCCAATTTTTCTACAAGGCTTTCTTCTTC
>NW_015392124.1:20540-23174 GCF_001527695.2 Protobothrops mucrosquamatus | reverse complement strand
GGTTGGTCAGGCAAGATATGGGATGTCCTTGGGAAAAGAGACAAGTAAACATGGTATGGACATTCCATCATTCTGTTTAATCAGTCTGAGATTTCCTGGACCAGGTTTTCCTTATGTGATGATTCCTCTCCCAAACTATGATCATCCCAGCTAATTGGTAGAAATGCTATTCTAGAATCTTTTCACCACCATAAATAGCATTTTATTTTCCCCCCTGTCTCTTAATCTGTACTTATACAATGTTTATTTTTCCTTTATCTCCTTTTTTGGGGATACATGGCTTTTATTCTTGGAATACATTTATCTGTTGGTTGTTGTTGTTGTTTTTTGTATTCCTGAAAGGGGGAAGATATGTATCTATATGAATGTACACTTAATCATTGATCAATAATAGAAAACAACCTAAAACTGGAAATACTATGAAAATGATACGGCATCAAGAGTTATGTTTTAAGAATTATGACTGGAGGAAAGAGGAAAGGAAGAGAATCAGAAGCATTTTGGCTGACTCCTGCTTTAAAGGGTATCAAATACTGTATCACCATTACTGATAATATAAGGAGACATGTTGACTTAAGTGGCATAGATAAATGTTTTAACAATATGCAGGATTTAAAACTGATTGAGAAACAATTTTACCAAGAAAAAATGATTATTACTTAGGGACACTTTTCACTGTACAGTATATCTGCTTTTTTTTAGCAATTTCCTTTTTCCCTTCATAGGGAACACACACACACAAGCAATCCTTGGAGAATCTAGTCAACTTTTCTTTGAATACATCTCATGTTTTTATGCAGATAAGGGTTTCTGATAAGAAGGTATTGCTACTGTTGTTATTATTATTATGGTTGGTTACAGTTGACCCGACCTGGGATAGGCAGATGTTGTTGTTTGATGGCTAAAAGGTATCATTGTAGGATATAAGCTGTTCCAAGTCAAGCTGCCTTTTACAATTGACTGATTACCATCCAAATCAATTCACTGCAGAATGAAAGCCCCTTTGTTGAAGGTTATGGATCATAATCTACCATGCTGGTTTGCAGATAGATTTTTTGGGGGACAGTCTAAAGGTGAAACAAAGTAAGTGGCTCAAGATCACCCATCATATAGAGCAGGGGTGTCCAAACTTTTTTCAAAGAGGGCCAGATTGGATGAAGTGAACGTGCTGGAGGGCCGAACATTTTTCCGAACATTCTTTGAACCATTACAATTAAATGCAAATGAATTATTTTATGCCTCTTTCCTCTCCCTCTCTTTCCTCTTTCTCTCTCTCTCTCTTTCCTTTCCCTTTCCTCTCCCCTCTCTNTTCAATTAGCTTTTAAGCCTGGTCCTTGTACTACTGAGTAATTCTCCAATGGTTAGGTCTTCATCACTTTAGTACAGAAGAATATTATAACAGAAATACGAAGGAATATATTTTAATTACTTGTCCTTGTTGTGTACAGATTGTAGGCCTTAGACACAATGAATTCTTGGGAAAAGAAGATAACTTGTCTTTTGTAGAATGTGTAGAAACATTTTTTATCGGTCTTCCCTATGTAATCTTTTATTATTATTAATTAACTTTTTACTGCCAGCATTTTGTGGCAATTATTATAAGAGATTACAAGGTTCAAATTACAAATACAGACATATTGTCTAAAACTGAAATAAATATAATTCAGAATAATGCTATATGTGCAGAAAATAAAATATTAAGGAATCTAGATCTTATAATTAATTAACAGGATTATAAAACTAGTTTGTGAATAAAAAAACTAAAATGCTTTACTTACTAAGTATTACACTGGTAAGCAAGTATATGCTCACATACTATATGCATGTATGTTTATGAACCTTTTTTATGGTTGATTCTTAATGAAACAACAAGACTAAAAACACAAACATGAAAGCTGTTTTTTAAAAACTGAATTGTATATTAATGGAATCCTAAAAGTTAAAGGAGAAGCAATGGCAACTGGAAGAAATTGTTCAACTCTCCTGCAGATGTTAGAGTGCCTGACAACAGTAAGATGCAAATGATTTTGTCCTCAGAACTACTAAGGCTACTATTAATAGCAGAGTCATAAGTGCATGTTTCTACAGAAAGAACATCTAAGAAACACATGAGCTATAAATAGGAAACCTTTTCATATTAGCAGAGGTTATTATAAGGTTATTATCTATTTCACATTATCTAACCAGTGCATTGCTGTAAGGCTGACACTTGCTGAGCATTCCCCTTAACCTGATTTAAAGTCTTGCCCTTTGTAATTTGGGAGGGAAGGTGCAATATTACCACTTTTTCAGAGCAAACCTTCCCATGACCTGAAGGAACATGCATCTTAACTTAAAAAGACACTTAGAGGAATAAGGTAGTAGTAGCAGTAGTAGTAGTAGTAGTAGTAGTAGTAGTAGTAGTAGTAGTAGCCCTCAATACCAGGTAGGTGCTCAGCTCACAAGCTAGTACTTTTAGGAAACTGAAGTAGGTGACAATTTGCTGCATGTTACATTTCCTAACCAAAGTAGGTTGTCTTGCCCTGTGCAATGTTACTGTCTACATAGAAAAGTAAAAGTCATAATAGACATGAAGATTAAATAGCATGAATGTAAAGTAGTAACTCATCAAGTTGCAACAGAAATATTTGCAAA
>NW_015392124.1:15245-17363 GCF_001527695.2 Protobothrops mucrosquamatus | reverse complement strand
TCCACTTTTTCTCTTTCCCTCTCTCCTCTCTTTCTCTTCTCTTTCTTTCCTCTTTCTCTCTCTCCCTCTCCCTCCAGGTTAGGAGAGAGAGAGAGAGAGAGAATGAAAGGCAGATGGCGCCGAACGGGCGGGGAGAGCAGGACGGAAGGTAGAAGCTCCCGGCTGCCCCCCCATCGCTTCTTCAGCCGAACAAGCAGGGAGGGGCAGGGAGGGGGAGCAGAACGGGAGGCAGCGGCTCCAGTGGCGGCAGCCCCATTGCGTCCTCAGCCAAATGGGCAGTGAGGGGGAGCAGGACAGGCCCCTGGCCCGGCCGCCGCCCCCGCCGCATCCTCAGCCACTTTGCCGTCTTAAGAGGAGGGCGCCAAGGCCGGGTGCACCATGGGCGGCCGCGCCGGCAATGGGGAGTGCTGACGAGGGGGGGTCCCGATCGCCGCCAGCCCCACCGCCCTCGCATCCCAAGGTCTCCTTCTCCTGCAGCAACAAGGGCAGCAGCAGCGGCTCCCTGAAAGTGCCCGAGGAAGGTGCCACCGATGGGGCCGAGGTGGGGCCGGGCGGCCGAGAGCCCTGCGGCAGCCAGGCGAGCTTCATGCCTGACTGCCGTCCGGCCCGGACTGGGGTCACATGTGGCCGGTTCGGCTTCCTGGGGAGCGATGCTCCCGCTGGCCGCCGCACCAGCCATGACTGCCGCCCAGCACGGGGAGACATGTGGCTGGCTTGGCTGCCCAGGGAGCGGCCCAGGAAGCAATGCCCCAGCCGAGACTGGAACAAGTAAGCCGGGGGGGGGTGCACCACCTGCCCCGCAGCCACTTCGCGGCAGTGCTCCATGAACTCAGAGCTCCCTCCCTCCCCCCGACACTGACCCTCTGTCTCCGGCTCTGCTGCTGCTTGGCACCGGCTGGGCATTGGAGGGGCTGCTCTCGGGGCCGCGGTTTGCGGGAAGGCTGGCCTGCTCAGCGGAGGCTCGGGCAGGCCACTCCCAGCGGGGATCTTGGGGCTTCCCTGCATGGCTCCCCAGCCACGTGCGCCTGGGACGGGGCCAGCCCGGGAAAGGGACTTCCTGGCCACCCTTCTCCCAGGGGGCGGGGCACCCGGGCACAGGGCCAATGAGGAGCCCTGCGAGGGGGCAAGGCCCATGAGAGAGAGAGAGAGAGAGACAGAAGTGCAAGTGCAAGTGCCTCTGTCTCTGTCTCTCTCATGGGATTTGCCGGAGGGCCGTGGGAGGGCCGCATTTACATAGAGCAGGGAGGGCTGTTTGAGGGCCGGATTAAACCGGGCCGCGGGCCGCAAATGGCCCGCGGGCCGGACTTTGGACATGTCTGATATAGAGTAATGGTAAAGATTTGAAAACACATGTACTATGGATCACAACCCAGGAATCTTTGCCAGAAAAATTATAAATGGCACTCAGCTAAGTGGAAAATAACTGTAATTCTTCTATCTAACCCAGAAAATGATTTGTGAAATGGGTAATGTACATAAAGGCCCAGAGAGCTTTTAGCCTTATGGCCATCTATTCTTCACTAACTATTTCATAATCCATGATACCATAAAGTAATCATTCAAATAAGCTCATGAGGAAAGTAATGCTGTGCTCTTACAGCCTGATCCAAGGACAGGCCATCTATCAGCAGCAGAGAACATGTGGACCAGACTTCTAATTTTATTCATTTTTATTTGAAAATGAGCACATCTGTTAAGAATCTGGGCACATATATAGCATGTGGGCAGTGAACTTGAGGCTTTCCCACTGTATTATCCAACTAATCAGACTTCCGAGAGAATGGTGAATTGTTCCAGCACGCATCTGCTTGTAAACTGGCTTATCTCAAAAAGGTGACAGAATCACAGGAATGTCAGAGTTTGTTTTGTCAGTAAAAGGCATTGTTGTACAGAGTGACACTTCCTTTGCAAGGAAGATGCAATGTCTCCTTAAAAATGGGCAGCATCAATTTAGGCTGGGAAGCAAACGTTTGGAGCTATCTCTAAAATGGCTGCCATGATCGCTGTAGTCAGTCACAAAAGATTGATTAAGAAGACAAGTAGGGGAGGTTTGACATCCATTAGCTTTCCCCTCAGATGCTCTCTAGTATCTTTCTCTCTTTTTCTCAGGACAAATGG
>NW_015392124.1:9622-13499 GCF_001527695.2 Protobothrops mucrosquamatus | reverse complement strand
TCCAACAAGCGGGCCTGGCCTAGGGAGGATTTTTAAACTGGGTTTTTTAGAAATTTTAATTATCACAACACAAAAATTTTGGTTTTAATTTGGTTTTATTCGGTGGGGTGTGTGGGTCTTTCTTTGTTTTAATAATGTTGTGAGCCGCCCTGAGTCCTTCGGGAGAAGGGCGGGATACAAATTGGAATAATAAATAAAATAAAATAAATATTATTTCCTTGTTTGCCTGAGTTGGCATTTCTTTGTTTGGAGTATTGTTTGCGGCTTGATTGCGTCATGTTAATCCTCATGTTAATCCCTGCTACTGAGAGTCGATTGCTGGCAAGGAGATATTTTGGTCTTTTTGTTTCCTTTTTAGCTTTTTTTTATCTTTCTGTTTTGAATGGTGTGTAAATATTGTTTATCTCTCTGTGTCTATTGATGGCTGATTTATGAGTGCCAAGCTTCCAATAATTCTAGCTAGGTCTAGAATGCTCACAGTTTCCCAGTTTAAAGTATGATTGAATCTGTCCATGTGAGATTATGAGGTTTTTATTGTGTCCGCTGACGGTTAGTTGGTGTTCATGGATGCACTCTGCTTGTTTTGAGCTGTCTGTCCTACATAGTGGCTGTTATAATCTTTCCACAGTGTGTTGTAGATTATTCTTGGTTTTTTTTTTCTTGAGCTACTGGATCTTTTGGTATATTTAAGATTTTTGAAGGACTTTAGTTGGTTTGTGTGCTAGGGTGATACCATGCGGTAGTAATCTGTTGGTTTTTCTGAGCTGTCTACTTATGTTATCTTTTTCATAGTTTGTGTTGGTTATACTGTAATGGTTTGAATAGTCAGGCACTTTATCAAAAAGATGCATGGGTATCCATTTTGTTGGAATATATATTGGCAGTCCATTTCCTTTTTCTGGTGT
This sequence comes from Protobothrops mucrosquamatus, assembly GCF_001527695.2. NCBI lineage: Eukaryota > Metazoa > Chordata > Lepidosauria > Squamata > Viperidae > Protobothrops > Protobothrops mucrosquamatus. The sequence continues at coordinate 12,594 of NW_015392124.1, read as the reverse complement.
TCAGTGTTGCTGCAATGGTTTGTGCTCATCTAAATAATGTTCTTACACAGGTCTCTTGTGAGAGGTTAAATTCTTAGCTTGGAAGTGGAATACTTGGCTAGTGTGGATGGTTTACGATAAACTTGTCTTTCTAATTTGCCACCGTTTCCTCTCCTGATGAGGTCATCAAGGAAGAGTGTTATGTTGTTGTTTTTTCCTTCCTTTGTGAATTTCATTGCTTTGAAAGTGCTGTTGGTTATTTCACATGTCTTTTCCAGTTGTTCTTTTTCTATTATGACAAAGGTATCATCTACATACTGGATCCATATTTTTGGTGATATGCCTGGGAGTACTATAGTTTCTACATCTTGCGTTAGTCTCTGCTGTGGATCCAGAAAGTAGTGATCCCAGGGTTGTTCCTCTGATTTGTTGGTATATTTGTCCATCAAATTGAAAGTAGTCAGTAAGGCAGAGGTAGATGTGGTCCATGATTCTGGGTACAGGTAGTCCTCAACTTATAACAGTTCATTCAGTGACTGTTCAAAGTTACAATGTCACTGAAAAAAGTGACTTATGACCATTTTTCACACTTATGACCTTTGCAACATCCCTATGATCATATGATCAAAATTCAGATCTGGTTGGCATCTGGTTCATGCTTATGACCGTTGCTGTATCCCAAGGTCATGTGATCAACTTTTACAACCTTTTGACAAGCAAAATCAATGGGGAAGCCAGATTCACTTAACAACCTTGTTACTAACTTATCAACTGCAGTGGTTCACTTAACGACGGTGGCAAGAAAGGTTGTAAAATGGGGCAAAACTCGTTTAACAAATGTCCCTAACAACATAAATTTCATGTAGCTACTCATATTGGTTCCTGTGGGTCCTTTTCTGAAAGAGCATCCTGACAATTAGTAATAATAATAATAATAATAATAATAATAATAATAATAATAATAATAATAATAATAATAATAATAATAGTAGTAGTAGTAGTAGTAGTAGTAGTAGTAGTAGTAGTAGTAGTAGTAGTAAAGTTGGAAGGGACCTTGGAGGTCATCTAGTGAAGAAGCTAAGTCACCCCATCCCCGAGTTGGAGCCAGACTCAGCTGTATCATCTGAAACATCATGTCTGAACTGGTATCCAAGAGAGGCAGATGAGTTTTAAGGTAAAAAGCCAAATATCCTCTAAAAAATAAAATTACTGTGTTTCTTGGCCATAAATGGAAGATACCAGATGGTTTTGGATGAACATTAAACAGAAGACAAGTTCTCTTGGCATACTGAAATTTATCCAGAGGTTGTGTTTATATTTTTAATATGCTTTCTTTGGAGGCAAAATTTGCACATATTCTTTGGGTTTTTCTTAAAAAAGAAAACACAGATCAGAACATTTTCTTTAGAGGGAAAAATGGTTTCTAAGACCCATTTCTCTGAAAACAAAGATCCATAAGTCCATAAGTCTAGTTCCTGGAAATTCACGGAACTTATAGAATGCAGTAACAGTTTGGTTAACTTCTAACATTAACTCATGCCAAAATGTACTTCAGATACATTTTTTCTAAAACAGTAACAACATGCCACATAAAAACCTTAATAAAACAATTTGTTGTTCAGTTAAGGAAACAAATGGTTGCAGGAATTGGGCATGTCTAGTCTAGAAAAAAGAAGGACTAGGGGAGACATGATAGCAATGTTCCAATATTTGAGGGGCTGCCACAAAGAAGAGAGGGTCAACTTATTTGCCACAGCATCAGAGGGCAGGACAAGAAACAATGGATTGAAGCTAATTAAGGAGAAAAGCAACCTAGAATTAAGGAGAAACTTCCTAACAGTGAGAACAATTAACCTGTGGAATGGCTTGCCTTCAGAAGTTGTGGGTGCTTCATCACTGGAAGAGACTGGACAGCCACTTGTTTCAAATGGTATAAGGTCTCCTGCTTGATCAGGGGGTTGGATTACTAGATGATCTCCAAGATCCCTTCCAATTCTATGCAGTAGCTAAGTAACAATCCTAACAAAGCTCCAATGTTTCCAGTGCCCCACTAATGTCAAAGTAGCTTGACAAAAATACAGGAAGAGCAGTATCTAAAGGAAAACAACTCTGGCTATTGCAAGCTTGAAAACTAGTTTAAATATGAAGAGCATTCAGCAGAAATACCAGCCTGCAAAACAGCATAGAATCTAGTGGATTCCAATCCTATCTGGCCTCACCCCTTCCCAATTCCAATAGCTTAAGGGGGGGGGGGAGTATTTTCTAGGGTTGTTAATTTCCAGCCCTAAAAACAACTGACCTTGGAGGGCAGTTGACATCTGGGAGGAAGAATTCTCGACCCTGAGGTTGAATTCTTGACCTTTAACCTTGGTGGAGGGGAAGCAGCATATGTGTTCCTTGTACCTTTAAGGATAATGTTCATGCAAGTTCATAAACCATACCTTGTATGTTAATTGGAAAGAAATGAGGGTAGCAAAGAAAGATTGCAAAAATTATTTGTGCATATTTTTAATTATTATTATCCTGTCATTATTATTATATGAACTTTCTCATTCATTGAAATAATTGCTAAAGCTCTTTTTCTGGCATTTTCTCCATCATAATGATGAAGGTTGGCAATTAGAGATAAGGCCTTCTTATTATTACTGGCAAGCTTGTTCCCTGATGTAGATCGTTATGTTTCCAATTCTTGTCATCAACGTTCTTCTAATGTTTAATTTTTTTATTATCTAGAATTGCTTCAACAAATAATATTGCATTATGCTTGGTCCAGAATATATACAGTACTTGATTTTTTTTTTTTGCTGTTATTTTAGTGACGCTCTCTCTTTTTTATTTTTATTTTACCTGGGAATTCTGAAAAAGAGTGGTATAGAAATTAAACTGTCAATATACACCTGTTAACTTGATAAAAATAAAATGGGTCAAATAGAATATTAAATACATTTCTGACTGATTCTGATCTTCTATTGTGTGCAAAATACATATTTCAA
>NW_015392124.1:6639-9164 GCF_001527695.2 Protobothrops mucrosquamatus | reverse complement strand
TTCTGTCTCTGCCTGTATTTTGTTTTAGGAGTGATGTCACACTTTATCTCTTCACGATTTAACATATGGAATATTTTCTTTTCTCTTTAGCAACTATTTTTTTTCTCAGTGCAGCATATTCTTCTTATTTGTATAGTTTTGCAGCCGGACTTCTTTCTTCTTTGAAGATTTTATAGCAGTGGATTTGATTTTTTTTTTTTAGCCATTAAATTCACAACTCAATTGATACTACTGCATCTAAAGTAGGGCATTTTGTACACACAACCATTACCATTATCAATTTGTCATGGCACAATACATTCCTGTATTGGAATATGCTGCATGTCCAGGGAGAGCTTTTAAATTTGTTTCTGTTGTATTTTCAAATTTAAACTAACTTTAAAATAAGAACAACAGAAACCCCACCTGTCTTTACAAAAATTGGGGACTGTTTCTTAAAATGACAGTGACAGTCCCCACATGATATAATATATAATTCTTTTGGTAAGTGAAATACTTGAGCAGTATGAATGTACATATTTTAAACATTCTATATTAACACCGATGAACTCTCTCTTTACAGATAAAAATGGAATTATTATTTTTTCTACACCAGCTCAATATATTTTTAGTGCTTTTTCAACTTTCCTGTTCCTGTTTAATGCGTGTATAACCATTTAGCTTTTGTAATATAGGTAGTGCTCGGCTTACAACAGTCCATTAAGTGACCCTTGTAAGCTACAACTGCATTGAAAAAAAGTGACTTGTGATGATTTTTCACACTTACAACCATTGCGGTATCCCAATAGTCATGTGATCAAACTTCAGATGCTTGGCAACTGAATCATATATATCAGGGGTCACCAATCTTTGTCAGTTGGCAGACCGGAGGAAAAGGGAGGGGGAAGCATTTTACATGCGCATGTGCGTGTGCGTGCGCACGGGGTCACAAGCACGTGCGCGCCCCAAACGGGGCAGGGCTAGCGCCCACGTGATATTCACTAGCCCTGCCCCATTCTTGCGTGGTGCAGCACCTTGTTTCTGCACGCCATGGTGCGGCGGTGGCCATTTTTGCACCTTGCATCACAGCGGCAACCCATTTTTGTGCCCTCGGCTGCGGCGCCAGCGCAAGTAAGTGGGTATGGGCGCACACGTGCACACACTGGCCAGCCTGTCCACAGGTTGGGGACCCCTGATATATATGACAGTTGCAGTGTCCCAGGGTCACATGATCACCTTTTGCAATCTTCTGACAAGCAAAGTCAATTAACTTTGATTCACTTAACAATTCATTTAACAACCATGTTACTTACTTAACTGCAATGATTTCCTTAACAACTGTGGCAAGAAAGGTCATAAAATGAGGCAAAATTCACTTAACAAATGTCTCACTTAGCAACAGAAATGTTGGGCTCAGTTATGGCCGTAGGTTGAGGACTACTTGTAAATCTATTTTTTTCCTTTTGCAATGTTTCAATCTTTCATTAAGTTAAAACACCAATATGTACATGTTTTAAACTCTCTTTTTTGACATTGTCCATCTTCTTACAACACTAAAACTCTTTAATTCCTGGAATTTTCTCTCACGCTGTTGTGCTAAATAAGCTTTCAGCAAATGAAGTCAAAGCTTTATTGTGTGTTATATATGTAATTAGCCTTTGGCCTCCCTTCAGTTTTATTATTTTTTAATATCATCCTACATTGACCCCTGAAGGCCAAATTACAAATAATAAAATTTACATTTGGGTAAAGATGGGATTATCTATTTGTCAATCAACTATCTATCAATGTATCGAGTCAACACTGGTCTGATGGCACATAATCAGTCAAAGATCGGATTATGCTATCTCTGATATTTTAATGCAAAGTGAATTTGCCTGTATTTCGTTATTTGTCTTTATTACTAATAAATTTGTCTTTATTAATTATCAGAACTGCTTGCAAATGGGATGCTTATATCTATGTATCACAGGGGTCTTCAAACCTGGCTCTTTTATGACTTGTGGACTTCAACTCCCAGAATTCCTCAGCCAGGCTCGCATGCCTGGCTGAGGAATTCTGGGAGTTGAAGTCCACAAGTCATAAAAGGACCAAGTTTGAAGACCCTTGATGTATCACATCATCCGCAGTGTCTCTTGAATCTTGTTTTTAACTAAGTCATCAGATTGTGAGAGTTTGGGACTACTTGGCAGAATATGTATGTATAAAATTCCCAGATTCAGTCCATGAGATACTAACAATTATGTAACAAAATAGCTGCTGCAGCTCATCATACTCAACCTGGTGTATTTTATGTAGGGTTTTCCTTTCATTTTATTCCCCTAAAAACATTATGTGGTAGATTGGACCAGAGAGAGAGAGAGAGAGAGAGAGAGAGAGAGAGAGAGAGAGAGAGAGAGAGAGAGAGAGAGAGAGAGAGAGAGAGAGAGAGAGAGAGAGAGAGAGAGAGAGAGAGAGAGAGAGAGAGAGAGAGAGAGAGAGAGAGAGAGAGAGAGAGAGAGAGAGAGAGAGAGAGAGAGAGAGAGAGAGAGAGAGAGAGAGAGAGA
>NW_015392124.1:0-4369 GCF_001527695.2 Protobothrops mucrosquamatus | reverse complement strand
TGTTCAAAGTTACAACAGCACTGAGAAAAGGGATTTATGACCATTTTTCACACTTACAACTGTTGCAAAATCCCAATGGTCACATGATCAAAATGTGGATGCTTGGCAAGTGACTTGCATTTGTGACAGTTACAGTGTCCCAGGGTCATGTGATCACCTTTTGTGACCTTCTGACAAGCAAAGTCAATAGGGAAGCCAGTTTCACTTAACAACTATGTTACTAACTTAAGTGCAGTTCTGGCAAGAAAGGTCATACAAAGGGACAACATTCACTTAAGAACTGTCTCACTTAGCAACAGAAAGTTTTGGCTCAATTATGGTTGTAAGTTGAGGAATACCTGTATATTAGTGAACAGAACATATATGATAGAGAGATGAGCTTGCATTAAGAATTGCATAATGCCATTTGGTGATGGACTCAGAAGTGTATCTTCTCAGCATTATGCCTGCCCATTGAAAAACTTTCTCTCCATCCCACCCTTCTCCTCAGTCTTTGAGATGTCTATGTTACAGAATAAAGAATAATAAGAGTTGGAAGGGACCTTGGAGGTCTTCTAGTCCAATTACCTGCTCAGGGAGAAAAAACTACACCATTTTAGACAAATGGTTGGCCAATATTTTCTTAAAAACCTCCAGAGTTGGAGCATTCACAACTTCTGGAGGCAAGTTGTTTCACTGGAACAACTTCACCCCTAGTTCTTCTTTTTATTAAACTAGACATATCCAATTCCAATAACCGTTCTTTATATGTTTTAGCCTCCAGTCCCCTGATCATCTTTGTTGCTCTTCTTTGTACTCTTGACATCTTTTTTTATAATATGGTGACCCAAAATGGATGCAGTATTCCAAGTGTGGCCTTACCAAGGCCTTATAAAATGGTATTAACACTTCATGTGATCTTGATTGTATCCCTCTGTTAAAGCAGCCTAGGACTGCATTGGCTTTTTTGGCAGCTGCAGCACACTGCTGGCTCATATTTAAGTGATTGTCCAGTAGGACTCCAAGATCCCTCTCACAGTTGCTACTATTGAGCCAGGTGTCACCTATACTATACCTGTGGATTTGGTTTTTCTTGCCTAAATGTAGAGCCTTACTTTTTTGACCACTGAATTACATTTTGTTAAATATGGCCAATGTTCAATTCTGTCAAGATCCTTCTGTATCTTAAGCCTATCTTCTGGCGTGTTGGCTATTCCTGCCAGCTTGGTGTCATCTGCAAATTTGAGGAGTTCCCCTTCTATCCACTCATCTAAATCACATACAAAGATATTCAAGAGTACTTGGCCTAAAACAGAGCCCACTGCATACTTCTCTCCATTTAGAGGCAGTTCCATTAACAATTACACATTGAGGACTACACATTTACATCTCAGCTCCAAATATAAGAATTCAATCAGATTTCCAGAAAGCTCTATGAAATGAAGGACCCTAATTTAGATTGTATAGGCATAGGCAGGGAAATATTATTTTTTTCCTAGATTGAATATTGTAACATATCCTTGATTTTTTTGACTGAATTCAGCCCCTGATCTCTCCAGCTAAAGTCCTTCCAATGTGTTTTGAAGCTGGCTGTGTGTTTACCTTCACTCCTTCAACCTCAGCATGTGGAGAACAAGCAGAGACCATGAACTAGAAATTCATCATTCTTCCAGTGGATCCATAGAAGAGTGTAAAAATGGTAATTTAAGAGCTATTAGAGCTCCCGAAGTCACACAAATCCTTTCATACCCACTGTACACAAGAAAGGGAAAAACAAACAATGAGTTCTCCCTCCCCTGCATTTTCCGTACATGCTGTGTCCATTTGTCTGCCTGATTTTTTTTTTAAAGGAATGGAAAGTTTCCTGACCTAAGACATCATTCCTTTTGGCATGTAGCACTGAAAGCGGTACAGTAGTGATGATTTGTATTATTGTGGCCAGTGTTTTTCCCCACAGCTATAACCCTTCTATGTAGGGAGACAGAGTAATGGCTTAACTCAGTGGTTCTCAACGTTTTCTTCACCAGGGACCCCCTTTAAATACCTTTTGTGGCAACGGATCAAGGCCATGGACCACCAAGACTTAACTCAAGATTTAAATAATAACATTTAACATTTAAAGCATATAAAGAACCTTTGCTGGAATTGGGTATGTCTAGTTTAACGAAGAGAAGGATGAGGAGGGACATGATAGCAGTGTTCCAATATCTCAGGGGTTGCCACAAAGAAGAGGGAGTCAAGCTATTCTTCAAAGCGCCTGAAGGCAGGACAAGAAGCAACGGGTGGAAACTAACCAAAAAGAGAAACAACATAGAATTAAGAAGAAACTTCCTGACAGTTAGAACAATTAATCAGAGGAACAACCTGCCTCCAGAAGCTATTAATGGTCCAACACTGGAAGTTTTTAAGAAGCGACTGTCTGAAATAGTATAGGGTTTCCTGCCTGAGCAGGGGATTGGACTAGATGACCTCCAAGGTCCCTCCCAACTACTACTACTACTACTACTACTACTACTACTACTACTACTACTACTTCTTCTTCTTCTTCTTCTTCTTCTTCTTCTTCTTCTTCTTCTTCTTCTTCTTCTTCTTCTTCTTCTTCTTCTTCTTCTTCTTCTTCTTCTTCTTCTTCTTCTTCTTCTTCTTCTTCTTCTTCTTCTTCTTCTTCTTCTTCTTCTTCTTCTTCTTCTTCTTCTTCTTCTTCTTCTTCTTCTTCTTCTTCTTGTTATTTCTTCAAGCCCTCAGGGACTCCAGGGACCATAGGTTGAGAACCACTAGCTTATTTTACAAGGAATTTGAAAGTGACTAACTAGGAAGCAGAGGGAGACTGAAAAATTTGGGAAATTGCAAAACTTGGGAAATGATGTCAAGTGCAACTAAATTTCACAGATGCAGTTTGCAAAATGGAAGTTTTATTATGGGAACTCTGCTGAGACCTAGAAGGAAATCATCTCAGCTGCCCAAAGTAGGAAGAAGAAGAACTCATCAAAATGGATTCCAAGTCAGACAGGCCCAAATATCACATGTGGACAGTATGACAATAAAGGAATCTGCCTGAGAAACTGAGGCATTGCCACAAGTCAGGGTTGCCTGTACTAACTGAGGGGGGAGGTAGATAGATGGATAGTTAAGCAAGGTAGTTCCTTATATTCTTGCAGAGGGTGAAAACAGTTTTATGGGAATAAAATAGGTGGAGAAATAGAATAAAGTACAGGTATTCCTCGAATTACAACAGTTCATTTAGTGACCGATTTAAGTTGCAACAGCACTGAAAAAAGTGACTTATGACCACTTTTCACACTTAAGAGCATTGCAGTATCCCCAGGGTCACAGGATTAATGTTCAGACACTTGGCAACTGGCTTATATTTACGACGGTTGCAGTGTCCTAGAGTCAGGTGATCTCCTTTTGCGATCTTCTGACAGGCAAAGTCAATGGGGAAATCAGATTCACTTAACATCCGTGTTACTAACTTAACACCTGCAGGGATTCACTCAACAAAGATAGCAAGACAAGTTGTAAAATGAGGCAAAACTCACTTAACAAATATTTCATGTAGCAACAGAAATTTTGGGCTCAATTGTGGTCGGAAGTTGAGGACTACCTGTATGCTTGATAAAAGGATGGTAAAAGAGAGGTCAGACTCCAAAATAAGATCCAGGATTTGTGAATGGAGGAGGAGGATTATATTATATTGGCACCAAAGAAAGCACATCTCACCCTGCAAGAAATAAGATGTCATTGCTTGATAAAATAATTGAGGACAGGAGATACAGATGCTGACAAAACTATTGACTTTTTTTTTCTTTGCCCTGGAAATCAATTGACTTTTGCAGTTTTAGCACATTGCCCTAATTTTCCTTGTTTCAAGTTCAGTTCCCTTTTCAGTTGCTTTCTAAAGTGGGGAAGTCACGGTGACCTGCATTTTCAAGCTGGATTGAATCCTTGAAGAAGTGCTCTGAAGCCAAGGACTAGCCACAGTTATTTATGTAAACAGTTTAGGAGAACAGCACAAAAGGGGGTTGGGGATAAGGAGACGAGAGGAGAAAAATGTTCTTTGTGGTATCTTTGCTGCTTCGGTGAACAGAGCGGTATGTTTGGATTTGCTTCACTATGCGTCATTGGGCCTCCTGCGAGAAAATCTGGTCTCCCTTTACATGCACACTCAACAGAAAGCAGGCTCAGAAAAAACTTGAAAGCTTACAGGCTTGTCATATTTACAGCCAGTTTGTATCCCTTAATGAATATCAGGACTGGTGTCAGCAACTGGTGTCTCCAGAAAATTGTGAGGGTCTCAGGGTCCTGCTAAGGTCTTCTGAGGAAGGTTGTCCAGTCTTTTATGCCAGCTTCTCCATTTGAAGCAGAACAGAGAGGTAAATTTAGCTACATA
>NW_015392123.1:21880-24711 GCF_001527695.2 Protobothrops mucrosquamatus | reverse complement strand
TAATCACACATAGAACAAACCATGAACTTTGGAAGATGACTATTAAAGCTCTCATCCAGAGGAAATATTTACTGCCCCTAGTTACTCATGTGCCAGGGTACATTAGCGTACTGTACAGTTCAAAAGTATTATTTGGCCAGGCCAGCTATTCTGATTAAAAAGTCAGCATATCTATAATAGAATATTTGCAGACTATGGACCAGGATTTCAATGCTATTTGCCAGGTTTGCATCTCTTAAAACAGGTAAGAACCAGGAACAAATGTATTAACTGTATAATTGGTGACCATATCTGCCTCTTAACACAACTAAAGGACCAGGTGGCAAGCCTCTAAGCAACATATGGCTCCTGATCATCTGTCCACATTCTATCTTTAAATGGAAATAGGCATGCAGATTTCACTTAAAAGCAGCATTCTCAACTTGCTTTAAGTAAAAAAAAAAAGTCTGGAGAACATCATGTCCTATTCTGTGTGCTCAAAAGCACTAAGATAGGCATGATATATATAGTTGCAAAAATAAGGGTGACCATTAGATGGCAGCAAGTTGATATCAAAAACTAAGTCCTTATTGCCCTCTAGTGCAGGACTGGACGCGGGCCGGACACATCACGTGGAAGCTGTGCCCATCCCATTGCCGGCAATAGCAAAACAGTCCCAATACGTTGCGCAACGTCACGTGATGGCACGAGTTTGACATGTCTGCTCTAGTGTTTCCTCTAGGTTTTTATAGTCCCAATATAGTATTCCTACCTTAGTAGGTTCTAGGTTTAATTTTTAAGGCTCCTCAAGACTAACCAGATATAACATAGTTCTGGTGAAATTTCTAGGCTCATCTTCATCAACCACATCCTTGTGAATCTAACCATCTCCATATCGCAGATAGTGACACATCTATAATAATTGTCTGCTTGTTTTTTTCATGCATTTTCAGAATGAAAATGTGTAATGCTAGGCATAGTTGCATAGAGGCCTAAACTGAAGGAAAGTTTTTGGCCAATTTTCCAGCTACACCTACATTCAGCCCTTTAAACTTTCTTGGTTCTATTTTGTAATCCAATCTTTATGCATGGGCCTTTGAACTTTTGTTTGTGTAAGATAGGCTAAAGGTTAGATACCTTGATACTTTATTGCTAATAAGCACAAAAAAAATCCATTATCAGTTTTTTTAACAAAGCAAGATCAACGTTCCCCTACTAAAGGATATGATTAACAGGATTTCATTCCTTCAGTATAAGCAGAATTAAATCACAAAAACTCCTCTGGGTTGAGAGATTATAGGTGACAATAGAAAAATGATGGCTGATGATAATTGCTGCATATCATGCCAGATTGAAATTTCACTGCTTTATCATCCCTTGTTATAATGAGTAAGAAACTAACAGGATTAGGGCTACTACCGGTAGATCTGGAATGCACAAATCTAGATGGCCATCAGAGGTTGTAAAGTGCTATTGCATGTATGTATCTCTTTGCTTCCACCTCCGGTTTATCTGGTTACCTGCAACTCAATTTTCTGAACTTATTTTTGTGGCTCTTCTCTGCTCCCCCAACGTTTTCCATGTTTACCAGAAATTACATCTAATTCTTCTGCTCAGTAATGCAACCTTGATTCCCCCCCTTGAAAGATTGCCTTTGTTGTTATGTACAAAAGTTGTTTAATCGTCTTTTGTCTTTGTAGCAGATGGTTGAACTCATAGATTGAAGGCTGGTCTCATAGCTCTCCCAGAATCCTTCTGGGTTTTCATACAACAACCTTGCCTGCTGTTACCATCTATTTCCAGGGACACCTCACCTGATGTGTCTCTTCTAGTCTAAATGATGTAATACTGTCACATCTTATGCTACTTTTACAAGGATTAAAAAAAAAAGTAAAAATGCAAAACCTGAAACAATTTCACATCCTAGCCAAACAGTGGCTATTATTAGATGTCTCGACTCTTCTTTGAGAATGTAAGCCAATATTTCAAGAAATGAATAGAATCAAAAGTTATTTTTAGAAAGAGAAAATAGAAAATCCTATGTTGTTTAAATTTAAAATGCATCTTTTAGTTTTCTACTACACAGCAACCCATGAAAGCTTAAATTCAAACTAGTTCGGTGTAATTGCTGACTAAATGTTTTACTTATTTCTACAGAAATAGCCATTTTTCAAGCACAAATCCCTGTTTCAATTTCCAGCTTCTTGACCGGTTGCAAACTTCAATTAGGGACAGTTAGGGTAGATAGTAATCCCAACTTAATCCAGTAATTTCTGCTCTACTTTTAAAAGGACTAAACTTTTTTTATTACCAGCTTAGGTGTGGCTGGGGTATCTGACTCTCTGTTTATGTGACAAAGAACATTTCTTCTTCATGTGGATGTAGACTGCAAATGCTTGCAGACATGATGGGACAATGGCTGGCAAGGAGGCTTCCTCTCTCCAAAATGCACTGACAAAACATTGATTTTCCTGTTTCACAGATCCTGAGATAGAACCATTCACATATTTTTCATGGTTAGCCAGTATCTGTCCTGTGGTTCAATTTAACTCTGGATTCTATCTATCCACATTCACTTTCTAGAATGCTTCTGCCTATGAAACTCTTGTTTCCCCCTTTTCTATTACCCTTAGCAACCCAAGACTCCCTTGCTCTACTAGACACCTTCCCTCCCTGCACTCTATGCCTTTAGAAACATGTACTTTATCTCTTCTCTTCAAAAAGTTGATAGATAGATAGATAGATAGATAGATAGATAGATAGATAGATAGATAGATGGATGGATGGATGGATGGATGGATGGATGGATGGATGGATGGATGGATGGATGGATGGATGGATGGATGGATGGA
>NW_015392123.1:10568-20168 GCF_001527695.2 Protobothrops mucrosquamatus | reverse complement strand
CGAGAATCCTGTCCACATCCTCAGGAGCCACAGAGTCAAACTCTTCCCATATAACAGTCTCAAGACTTACTCCTGTCTCCTCCCCCGGGGCCACCCAGTCAGAGTCAAGACCTTCTCGGATCCGAGCGACTTTGTCATACAGATATTGAGCAAAATCCTCGGCCCTCCCCCCCAGGGGATCTTCCCCCCCCCTCAACTGTAGGAGGGAGCGAGTCACCCTGAAGAGGGTGGCCGGGCGATTATCTGATGACGCAATGAGGGTGGAGTAGTAATTAGACCTCGCCACCCTCATCGCCACTAGGTAGGATCTAACCTGTATCCTTGCCTGTGTTCGGTCGAATTCGGTTCGGCTGTGTTCTATTGCTTGTGCTTCCATAATGTTGAATTCCAATATTGCATGATCACTTCCTCCCAAGATTCCTATGGCTTCAACACCTTCTATCGTTTCATCTCTGTTAGTGAGAATTAGGTCCAAAATGGCTAATCCCCTAGTGCTCTTCTCTACTTTTTGGGAGACAATGTTGTCTGCTAGGTTTGTCAGGAATCTGTTTAATCTTCCACTTGGTGCAGAGTTTGTCTCCCAGTTGATGTCAGGGTAGTTAAAGTCCCCCATTACTATTGTGATGTGCTTCCTACATACCTTAGTTAGGTGACTAAGTGCTCTAGTGCTCCACAAATTCATAGAAACATGCACTGTTTTGTTGTAGAAAAGTGTAATATATAATATTTAATGTATTATCTAGTACAGTGAGCATACATTATCATGAATATGTCTAATCTTCTTCCTTCAGACTTAAACAATTAAAATAATGTTGTTTTAAAAAGATGCTGCAGCAAGTCAAATTATCTTTGGAGAACCCTGGTGTTGTGTCCCGTGCCTGCAGAAGCAGGCACGGGAAGTTGCAGGAGTCCCGGGCATTTGCAAAAGCTGCCCGGGACCAGACTGACCGGCGCCGGCCTTGCGCACATGCGCAAGGCGGGAAAGGACTACCTTGTGACTGGGGGAAATTGTCCGGGGATTGGAGAGTATATATAGAGGCTTGCGCGCCTCTGGGGTTGTCGTTGTTCGTAGAATGGAGCAAACAATAAAGACTTGTTGGATATGCTTCATCTCAAGCGCCATTATTCCCAGGACTTAACACTGGCGACGAGGGTGGGATTCAGTCTCTACAGCTAAGAAAAGCTAGAAGACTCACCCAAAGAAGTCCGGGAAAGAAACGGCGTGGAAGTCAGCGTTATCCTGCCAGTACGGAATCGCTGGAGGGTGCGTGCGGCTGAAGAAGACGACCCTGATCCTCGAACGGCGTGAAAGTCAGCGTTATTCTGCCAGTACGAAATCGCTGGAGGGTGCGTGCGGCTACAGAAGACGACCCTGATCCTCGACCAGGGTTTGGAGACACACATTTCAACAGAGAGATCAGCGAGCTGGGGAATCAACTGAGAGATCTGGAAGTGGAGTGGCCAAGATTCTACGGCCCACTCGAAGCGCTCCAGTGACTGCAACCATCCACACGAAGGTGGACAAGCGTTACCAACAGCTGGGAGGAGGTCCAAACATCGTTTGGACAAGGGCCCAGCTGAGATTTATTGCATCGGATGCGGTGGATGCCAAAAGCGTGCGGAAATAGAGGCTACATCGCTACGAGCTGCCTGGGTCGACTGAAGGAGTTTCTACTAGACAGTATGATTTGCCACGATACAGCGGTTCCTTCACACCCTTCTACCAAAGGTGGCGTCCATGTCGGGCGCAGCATTGTTTATTCTAGGGGGGAGGGGTGTTGTGTCCCGTGCCTGCAGAAGCAGGCACGGGAAGTTGCAGGAGTCCTGGGCATTTGCAAAAGCTGCCCGGGACCAGACTGACCGGCGCCGGCCTTGCGCACATGCGCAAGGCAGGAAAGGACTAACTTGTGACTGGGGGGAATTGTCCGGGGATTGGAGAGTATATATAGAGGCTTGCGCGCCTCTGGGGTTGTCGTTGTTCGTAGAATGGAGCATACAATAAAGACTTGTTGGATATGCTTCGTCTCAAGCGCCATTATTCCCAGGACTTAACACCTGGCATTTCCAGATCCTGGGCCTGGGCCTGTTTGCCATTATCCCACTATCAATGATTAATTGGATAATTATTTGCTCTCTGAACCCTGTTGTAGCCAGAACTTTGAGTGTAAGGTTCATTCTTGGCTGTGCTACTGGACCTGTGAACTGCCTGGGCAAGGATGGCCTTCCAGATATCAGGATCATAAAAAGTCATGGGGAAAAAAGTATAGAAAATTGGAAAGTATGTAAAGGGAAGGAAAGAGGGACAATGCATGCTTCTCCAATTGGGCATTAGCAGCCATGCTGCCTGGGAAAGAGGATGGGTTTATATCAAGCACCTGAAAAGCTCCAAGTTTGGATGGCTGAAATAATGGATCAAGGATTAAGAGATGGATAGCTTTGGAAGTAAAGACTCAGGGATGCCATTCAATGCAGATTTATGTGCTTAACTCTGCACTGAATTTTATCTGGAAGAAAGACTTTTTTCTATTCTGGTGTAAAATATTCAAAGCTATATGGACTCTACTACAAAAGGGTAATACAGTGCAATACAAAAAAGTATCAGCAAAGAATAGTCTATCTTATGTTGCCATATGTTAGTAAAGTAGGTAGGTAGCTATTTTAGGTAGCTAACCAGGTACCAGAAATGCAATAGTTAAATATCATTGGATTGGGCCAGACTGCTGGGGACTATGTAAACAAATGCCTTCCATCATGACTTGTCTTCAGTGCCAATCTGCAGATTTTCAGGGATATTTTGGGGGAAACCACTTTATTCATCATCTTCTATTTCTCTCATTCCTGCCAAACATAGTCATTTTAACAGTAGCTACAATAAAGAATGACTGGATCCTGGAGAGATGGGGAAAACAAGCTGCTTGGTGACTTTATTGAAAGGCAACCTGCTGAATGCTGAGAAGAGCATTAAAAGAGGCAGGGATATCAGATGTCTGATTTAATAAAACACTCAATAATCTCCTTGTGTGATCAGGAACAATCAAAGTATGTTGGCAGCAACAGCATATGTTCTGTGACATAACAGAGCATCATCCAGATGAACTGTAAAAAGGCAAAAAGTGTTCATGGGGATAAAAAACAAGGTCTGTGGGAGATTAAGTTAGGAACTTAAACATTCGTGGAAAGAAGGAAAAGAGATTTAAACATCGACAGTATGGTCTGGTCCTTCTAAAGCTCCAAGGGAAAATGCATACAAAATATCCAATTAAGCTGATATCATTTGCTTTCCTTCTCACAACAGCATAAACAAGGAAAGCAGGCAAGATTCCTTGCAGCTTAATAAGCTTCACACATGTGTGTGTATGCACACACACACACACAAACACACACACACAAACACAAGCAAAGAGCAAGGGACAGAAGGAAAGCACCAAGGTCAATAGCATGGAGTCTCTGGGGAGCAACATGACATAAGTCCTTTAAAATATTAATTCCCATTTTCATTGGGAGATGAGTCAGCAGCAGTGATAAAACCCCAGAGAAGTCATAAAAAGCCAGAGCAATTGATAAAGTGGAGAGTCNTTCCGTCACGTTGAAGGTCAGGTCATGCCTGTCTCAGGCAGGGGTATAAGCCAACAGATGGATGAGTTGCCTGCTCCACAGGCCTCCGGGCCAGGGAAATGACACATCTGAGAAGGTTCTGCATCTTAACAAAACCACAGTGATGGGAATTTTCACCCTCTAAAATGCCACCAATATTTGCTTGCTTGCCCCACAAATACAGCCATGCTCCTCAATTTTCTGAGAATTGAACTCCTCCAGTGGTAGTTGCGTTCATCAATGCAGACTGATGGAAAGTCATCTAAATAAATTGCACTTCTTCTACAGTAGAATAAAAATTGCATTTGTCTGGCTTCATACATACACGTAAATCACTTGGATCTGTGCTTGATTATTCCATACACAATGTATAATCTGGATTCATTGAAAAATACTGAGTTTGAAATCATGTGCAAAGATGGGAAATATCTAAATATAGCATGGGATCTGTAAAGTATCATTCACATACAGTACAGATAGTCCTTGACTTACAACAGTTCATTTAGTGACCGCTCAAAGTCACAACAGTATTGAAAAAAGTGACTTATGACCGTTTTTCACCCTTATGACCATTGCAACATCTTCATGGTCACTTGATCAAAACTCAGATGCTTGGCAACTGACTCAGATTAATGACGGTTGCAGTGTCCTGGTGTCATGTGATCCCCTGACAAGCAAAGTCAATGGGGTTCACTTAACAACTGTGTTACTAATTTAACAATTTCAGTGATTCACTTAACAACTGTGGCAAGAAAGGTCGTAAAATGGGGCAAAACTCACTTAACAACTGTCTCGTTTAGCAACAGAAATGTTGAGCTCAATTGTGATCGTAAGTTGAGGACTACCCGTATACAACCATGGCTTCTGTCCCAGGCTTGGAGTTGATGTTTATTATTTGATCAATGGCCTAGTTTTCTTTTGTTGATTTTGCTGTCTTTTACATTATTTTAGTTGGGTTTCTATCTGATTTCATGTTTTTAGCTGTTTTTATGTTTTCTCTAGCTTTGCACATCACACAGAGTCCGCTGGTGTTGGGTGGCTAATAAATGTAAATAAAATAAATAAACTTATAAACCATAGGTTTGAGCTTGTAACTATTCAGCCATCTGAACACGGGTCCACCAGGGGCTGCTGCCGTTAGAGAATCCTGATGGTCTGTCCTTCTGGTGGTTATTAGTATTGATTTGAAGACTCTGTGTGTAATTGCATTAGTTACAGGATCTTGCATGCAATGCTATTATGTTGAACGCAGGGAAATTGTCGTATATTAAATCAAACCATGGATTCCTCTGACCCAATAACTCTAACCAGAGATTTGGACGGGAGTTTTCTAGGCCTAACTGGAGGTGTCCAGATTGAATCTAAAATTTCCTATGTGCCAAACCTGTGCTTCCCTCACTGCATTGACTCAGGAGCCCTGGTGACACAGTGGTCAGATTGCTGTATTGCAGACTATCTCCGCCTTCCACTCCCAGCAGTTTGATCCCGACTGGCTCAAGGTTGACTCAGTCTTCCATCCTTCCGAGGTCTCTATCATTTTTGGCTGAAAATGGATGTCCTTGGGCATTCATCAGTCTCTGGGATTAAATGAGGTCCTAAGAAGTTGAAGATTAAAAGAGGGAACAGTATCTATTTATCACCAAGTTATGGATGGAAGCTGGATCTAACAAGCATAATCTGGTGGCTCAGTGGTTAGAATGCAGTACTGCAGGCTAACTCTACACACAGCCTGGAGTTCGATCCTGGTGGGCTCAAAATTGACTCAACCTTTCATCCTGCCGAGTTCGGTAAAATGAGGATCCAGATTGTTGAGGGGCCATAGGCTGAATCTGTAAACTGCCCAGAGAGTGCTGTAAAGCACTGTGAAGCGGTATATAAGTCTAAGTGCTATTGCTATTAAAGCCTTTATAAAGAGGGAAGAGCGGATGTGAGGATAAGGCCATGTGCCCTGTAAATAATTTAATTCATTATATACACATATACATAAAAGCATATGTATGTATGTATGTCCATTAAGATGAGAAGAGAATAATAGGACATAGCAGTAGGGGGAATTGTTGAATGGGCGGATGTGGCAGCCTACAGTCTGGACTGAATATCTTGCAAGTTGCTTCTAAAGAATCTCAGTTCAAGCAGGTTGCTTTTTTTTAATGTCTTGAATTTAAACTGCCATGAGCACAGGACAGGCAGAATTTAAAAGTACAATGTGGGTATGTCTTTAGAAATTCTCAAGTTACTAATCTGGAAACCAAAATATATAATGGGGTGCTTTTTCTTTGTGTGTGTGTTTAGTTTTAGCATGTATGGTTTGTTCTCATGGGAAGTATTATGGGTAGCTGCTAGCATTTTAGATTTTCTCATTTTAATGCATTTCAATATTTCCCTTTTAACCAGAATAGGACTGCTCCATTATCTACATTTCTGATGACTCCTCCAGCAAATCAATCTTGACATCTCCTATCCCTGACCTGTCAGCCACACTTTCTGCAACAATTGATTGCTGATTATATGTACAATATAATATGTATTAAAACACTTGGTTTGATTTCTATATACTAAGCTTCTTTTTAGGGGATCAAACTCTACCCTCCAAGATTTGTAAGACTAGCTTTAGTAAATTCTATATAACAGATGTAAATATGATTATGTGCATTATATTTATAGTTCAAAGTTTTTCTATGGAGTCCACACATTTGTAATATTCATTTTTCATATGTTTTTGAGACCCTACTGATGGCTAAACTCCCACCCACTTCAACTACTTATGTAGCACAGATCTTACTATTATTGTTTTAATCTGAAACATAAGAATTGCATTATTTTTAAAAAATATTTCCTCTCTATATAAAAAGCTACTTGCACTTGATAAACTAGCATAGGAAGTAGGGTTTAGCACAGTTCTCTTACTGATATCCTAGCTTACTGTATGAAGGGGCATTTTATTGGGAAGAGAACTAAAGAATATGAACTCAGTGGAACAGTCCAAATTTTTTTCACGTCACTGCATATAATGCAAAACTTAAATTTTGGTCACCTCTCATGTGCTGCTGTCCTTGTCTCTTATTTATTGAATTAACACACTAAAAAATCATTCAAGTGTGTTCTCCTATTCATCATGGATTTTTCTATTCACTGTGGATTTAGTGATACAGTAAGAAAAATATATACTATTATATCCTAAGAATATTTTTTTTTCTTTTTGGATGTCTGGCTACCTCCTAACATACAGTACCTGATTCCACTCCACTCCATTTCTTGTCCAAGCATACAACCAGCAACTCCTTCAGTGCTCAGCACAAATCTGTTGTACTTGATCACAGAGGTTAAGTAAGTAGGTGAGTAAATGGAATTAGATAACAATGAGCTTGAAGAGGGGAAATAATTTAGTGTCAAGCCCCAGTCTCTTACACGCAGAGAAATAAAATGTATAGGATGAACCCTTTAAACCCCAGCTGGAAGTTGTCCTAAAGCCAAGAGCAAGGAGTGGATCAGATAGGAATTTGAACTTGAGACCCTGTCATGTACTTATTATGCAAGTTTCTGAGATGTTTTTTTCTTTCCTCCTCTTGCTTTCTCGGAAAGATGTTTGTGTTCCTGGCTTTCCTGGCTGCCTTGTTTTCCTTTATTGTGTGTGCCCCACTACAAGGGACACTACAAGGGACAAGAAGCCAAAACAAGCTTCTAGTTGTTTCTTTTGATGGCTTTCGGTGGAATTATGATCAAGATGTGGACACCCCCAATCTAGATGCCATGGCAAGAGATGGGGTGAAGGCACATTACCTCACTCCCCCCTTTGTCACCCAGACAAGCCCCAGTCACTTCACTTTGCTCACAGGTGAGTGTTGCACTCTGGAAGGGAAGTGATGGGATGGAAAGGTAAGAGGGGGGAAAAAATGAGAATCTGAAACGGATGTGTCACTGGGGAGGAATAGCACTGTTTGTTTATGATACCTTTTTAGTTTATGGTGTTAAAGGTGGGAATGGGAACATTTGTCATTCTCATCCTTAGCCCCCAACCCTCCAAAACAAGTAACAACTGCATTGTCAAAAATCAGCTATTTTTCTGTGGCTCAGGATTTTGACTTGCAAATATACCGTATATATTCATATGAGAATATACTAATGTCCAGCACAGGTCTTACCTAATCCTCAGTGACCTAAGTAGATTAGAATCAAGATGCAATGAACATGTTGCTCACATTTCATCAGTAAGTAAATAGAAGAAGCACGTTTCTTCATGTGAATCTTCATCATGTTTGTATTGAAGCATTGGCAATCCAACTCTTGGAGGGTTATTCGGATAACAGTTTGATCTCTCAGCACATCTCCATCCCCCAAACTCACCCACATTTCTGAAGATCACTGTTAGATGATGACAATGTTATCAATGTTTTTGTCAGCTTTGACCATTCATAAAAGCGCTGGAAAAAAATTGAATTGTCTGGACCTTCAAATAGTGATAATAATGCAGTAGCTTTGGAAAATGCGAGTTATTAGTCCTTTTTATAGGATTTTTTTGCTCATTATTTCCACACTGAGGAAATGTGCCATCACACTCATAATAAAAGCACGACGACTCTGCTGTAAATTAATACTTTAAGGCACTGCACAAATTGCTCTTAAGCTCAGTGGTACTTAGTGTAGCACTTCATTTGTTTCCTTTAGAGTGCTTCCAAACTTAGTTTTTGAGGAATTACATTTTTGTTGAAAATATCAATATAATTATTAAACATTCTGGCAATTGTAGTTGATGGGCAAAACAGATCCTTCCTCTAAATGTTTCCCACTGGAACAAAAGCATGACTAGAATCTTTAAAGCAATGAAGGTATGCAACTAGCTGAATTAAGCAGAATTGAACCAAGTTCATACTTAGATAGGAGACCATCAGGAGATCTTGGAGTGGCAGTCTAGACTGGGAAGTCATAGACTTTCCTAGAAGAAGGCAATAGCAAACCATTTCTGAACAGCTGCCAAGTAAAGTACCTGAGTAGGTATTATACAGAAGGAAGGAATGCAGTACATGCCATCTTAAGCTTATAGAGGAAAGGCAGTGTATTAAACAAATCAATAAATCAAGTCACTTGAAATCAAACTTGACTTAAGGGAGTCTTTACTTTTTATAATTAAAAGAGACTATTTTAGATCAGTGCCTGTATTTGGAGAAAGCTGAAGTATCAATGACATTATAACCAAGACACAATTTCCCTGGCTCACTTGCCCTATTATCTAACAGTAGTTTCATGGTCCACCACCTGAACTTTTTATCTTACTAAAGAATTGTAGGAGTGCAGTTCTCAGGGATCAATGTACAAAAACTGGGAAGTTATGTGAATGGAAGGAAGAAAGAAGTGGAAACCATGGTCTGCGTGTTTCCAGAGAACAAAAGGAGGCTGAAGGCATTTTTTCTGGATTTGTAAAAGACTATTTGACTATCCAAGACATTTCGGGGGGGGGGGGGAAGAGTGACAACATCTGTACAAATTGTCTGACATCTATCTGTAAAGAGAGGTTATTGCCATAGCTCAGTCATGGCGAACCTTTTAGAGACCGAGTGCCCAAACTGCAACCCAAAACCCACTTATGCATCGTCGAGTGCCGGGTGGGTGTGGCCCATTGGCTGGGTGTGGCCTACTGGGTGGGCGTGGCTGTGGTGGTCACGGCAGACTGGGTGGGACTAAAAAGTTCAATCAATCAATTCCAACTTTGCAAGATCTTTTTTCCCATGAGAAGTTGAAATTGACTGATTGAACCTTTTTTTTTTTTTTGCACACGGCGGTGGAGGCCTAAAGCGAAAAAGTTTTATAAAACCCAGCTGAAGGCCTCGGACTGGGGCGACGTCGCGCGTGCCCACAGAGAGGGCTCTGAGTGCCGCCTCTGGCACCCGTGCCATAGGTTCGCCACCACTGCCATAGCTGGACAGGTATAGGAGAGAGAGCTGCCAAGCACTAACATAAGTCAAAGAAGAAATTCAATAGAAAAAAAGAGAGGGGGGGAGGGAGGGGGGG
>NW_015392123.1:0-9690 GCF_001527695.2 Protobothrops mucrosquamatus | reverse complement strand
GACCATGTAGTGCTCTGTCTCTAGACATTTTGTGACAGCACAAATTCGAAAACACTCCTCGCCGTCAAGAGATTGGGTTCTAATTGCCAGTTGAAGTTAATTAATTTAGAATCAGTTCTTCAAAACAGGTTCTGAGAAAATGGGCAATGAAAAGAAATTTACTTTCTGAGATGAGACGTGTATGGAGGTCTGCAGAAAAATCTATTAACTTGTAAAAACCAAAAACAAGGAGAAAAACTAAATTAAACTAAACTAAACTAAACTAAAATAGAAAGAGAAAAAGCAATTGTGTGAGAGAGGTGATGTATATATATACACATATATACTTGTACATATATACATATATATAATGATTACTGGAAGGCCTTTAGGAAGGGCCATAGTCATGTTCTATTATTTCTCTTTTGACTTATTACTCATTCTCAGATTTTCTTTGAATTCAAGTCCGAATATTGTATACAGTTAGTCCTCAACTTATGACCAGTTGTTTAATGATTATTTAGAGTTACAGTGGACTCAAAAAAGATACTTATGACCCATCTGAGGAGTTACAACTGCTGCACCAGCCCTGTAGTAACGTGATCTTGTTTCGGATGCTTGGCAAACAGTTCACACTTACAACCAGTTGCAGGATCATGTGATCACATTTTGCAATGTTTTTCGCTGTTTTTTGCAAACAAAAAAACCATTAGATAAGCTAGATTCAGACATATGACATGTGATTTGCTTAACAATCAAATCGTTGGACAATCAACTCAGTCAACAACCATTGTAAAAACAGTTGTAAAATTGAGTCTGTCACATGATAATGTAACAATGATTGCAACAACCTACTGTATCACCAAAATTCCAGGCTCAATTGTGGTTGTAAGTCAAGGCAGGAGTAGGCAACCTTGGCTCTTTTATGACTCGTGGACTTCAACTCCCAGAATTGCTGGCTCAGGAATTCTGGGAGTTGAAGTCCACGAGTCATAAAAGAGCCAAGGTTGCCTACCCCTGGATTAGGTTATTCATCTCAATATGTAGCAACTTATATTTATCTATTAAAGAAAGCATACACACAAATGTTTATCCAAAGAAGAATTGCAAGCCTTCTTTTAAATAATTGGGATTGGATAGAATCAATTCTCTTTTCTATGTCACTGAATTTGGATTCTTTAGCATCTTGCAGTGTTAGTTTTAAATGCTGGGTATATGTGGCCCTTGAAGTATGAAAGAAAAACTCTGCTCTGACAAACACTACTTCCTTCCGTTCTTGTGCTGACTTTTGAGGTGTAAGCACATTCTGGCAATACATTCAAAGTGCAGCTAAGACTTCAGTCTACATAAACATGTAGCCCTGTAGATTGTCTTGCCAACTCATAAGTTTACAATCTTCTCATTCTAGGGTTTGAAAGCTGCCTCCCTGTTTTTCCCAGGAGGGAATGCCACCTACCAAGGAGAAGAAGTGAAAGTTAAGAGGGTGGAGAAACTCCTCCACAAGTATGACAATGAGACTGAGTGGAGGCAGAATGTTGACACAGTCATGAAGTGGTTCCGTGAGGATGATCTTGACTTTGTGACCCTTTACTTTGGGGAACCCGACTCTACTGGACACAAATATGGCCCAGAATCTCAGCAGAGGAAAGATATGGTCCGCCAGGTTGATCGGACAGTGGGCTACTTGAGACAGCGCATTGCAGAGCATGGCATGAAGTCAATACTTAACTTAGTCATCACCTCTGACCATGGCATGGAAACGGTCATCAAAAAGGATGAAATTCACCTCCTCCGAGTAGCAAACTTCTCATTCCAGGACATTGAGTTTGAGCTGGTTGATTATGGGCCACATGGCCTCCTGTTGCCAAAGCCTGGGAAATTAGAACAAGTTTATGAAGCCTTGAAAAATTCTCACCCCAAGCTCCATGTTTACAAGAAAGAGGAATTCCCCAGAAGATTCCATTATGCCAATCATATTCGTGTCACACCGCTTGTGTTGTATAGTGACCCTGGCTACGTGATCCATGGGGTACAGTTTTCTGTCAACTGTATATTGTTAATGTCAAGCTCTTTACTGCCCTGTACTTATGTGGCTTTCCATTTCATAGTTGGTAGACATAAAGAAGCTTCTTAAGAAGGACAAAGGCGAAGGGTCACATAAAATACCAGTCCAAGGCATTTTGCTTTGAATTATCGCATATGGATTCCTTTATTCTGCAGCATTTTTCGCAAAGCAGTCTCTGCCATCTTGGATGGTGCTAGCCAAAGCATGCAGCTTTGCTGTGTGACATAATACAGACAATCCTATATATATTTGTCACAGTCTATGTCAGCCTTTCCAAAACATCTATCATTCAAATGCCTTGGAATGTGTCAGAATTCCCAATGGCCAAGGCTATTTAGGAATTCTGTGTGTTATATAATAATTTATTATTATTATTTTATTTATTGAATTTATATACCACCCTATCTCCCTTACGGGACTCAGGGCGGTGAACAGGCGATAATAAAAACCACGATAAATATACACAAATTTCTGTTCTAAAATCAAATTAAATAACAGGCCTGCTCTAAAAATACCCCATACAAAACCCCCACTAAAACATAATCAAACTACGCCAGGCTGGCCGCACGGAATAGATGGGCCTTCAGGGCTCGGCGAAAAAGGCGCAGGTCCGCAACTGTACGTAGGTCGGGGGGTAGGTCATTCCAGAGGGCAGGAGCTGCCACAGAGAAGGCTCTCCCCCTGGGGAGATTTGGAAAGCATTTGCTGGGAAACATTTTATGCAGAAAGTGACTTTGAGAAACAATTTGAAATAGATTTTGCCTCTATATTTCTAGTTGCAACCATTTTTCTCTTTATTTGAAAACCATTCAGAACATCCTACTAACCTATATCAAATGTATTTCTGAAGAAACATACATAGGTTTGTCTTGCTAATCATTATTGTAGTGCTCAAGGAATCCTACTGAATCCAGTCATCACAAGTTCTGGGATCATAAGTCTCAGGATTTATATTTTCCTCTGAGCACTGCTATTTTGAAATGATGGATTCCTACAATATGGCCAAGCAGGCTAGTGACTTTCTTTCCTCTGAAAAATAACTTGAACAGCAGAAATTTTCTAACAAAGATGTTCCTGCCAGATGTAGTAAATCAAATGTCCCCCAGTGAGAAGTTTAGGAGATGGAACAGAAACAGCTCTGGACCCACTAAATCCAGAACTACGGTATTCCATTTTTCAATCAGAATCTGTCAATTAAACCAGAGTAGAGCTGGCATAGCTAATTTCAATCCACTTGCTCATTTGCTTTCCAATAAGTTAAAAAGCTCAGCAAAACCATCTCTCCAGTTCTGCGCTGACTAGCGCAAGCAACAGTAGAGTTGCCAATCTTGTCTCTCTCTCTCTCATCTGCCAGGGAAGTGGATTGTGCAACTAAAGAAAATGAAAGTATCAACAGTTCCTAGTTAGCGTGAATTATCTACTTAGCTGCAAATAGATCCCTTTTTTATTATTATTACAGTCTATGTGCATCTTTGTTCAAGAAATAAGAATGTCAAAATAGGAAAAGTCTGCTTAAATCGATTGCACAAAGAGGTTACCGTAACCATGCTCTTTTTATTTATTAATTTACTACCATATTTCTATCCGTATTTTTAATCTAATTGTTTTTGGGAAGATTTTATTAATTACAGATAAAAGCTGAGTGGCAGGTAATCACTGAAAAAAAATCCTGTTCTTCTTTTTCAGAGAGTGAAAGTGCAGTTCAATAAAGGGGAACACGGCTTTGACAACGAGTCTATGAATATGAAGACCATCTTCCGAGCTGTGGGACCAGCTTTCAAGCAAGGCCTGGAGGTGGAGCCTTTTGAAAGTGTGAATATTTATGCCCTCCTTTGCAAACTCCTGAATATCACACCTGAACCACATGATGGATCCTTGGAAGTCACCCGGCACATGCTTGTCAAAGACTCAGGTCTGTTTTCTTGTGGTTAGCTAACACTGCAATCCACCAATTATTCAACTAACTGATTCAGTCCAAAAAGATTAATTACATATCCGTCAAAGAGACAGGGTTCTAAATTGTCAATGATATATCTTAATAGTCCCTTATGGAGACTGAGGATCCCTAAAGAGTTTGCTCTTTTCTGATCAGGGATAAACTCTTTTATTTAAGCAGCAACCATTTTCACAGTCTTTATAAATTGTACAGTGATGATATCAAACCCCAAAGGATTTGTTTCTTTAACTTATCTGACAAGAAGTTCTAAGGTAAAAAAAGAGTAGCTTTCAAATATTTTCCTCCTTGATTTCATTGGCTTACCTAGCCCACCTACCGTGTTTCCCCAAAAGTAAGGCCTACACCAACAATAAGCCCTAGCTTGATTTTGGGGGGTGGGCCTAATATAAGCCCTATCCCAAAAATAAGCCATAGTTTTGGGGCAAGGCACACACCTAAAAATCAAGGTGGGGTGGGGGGTGAAGCTGCCCCACCTGCCCCACATCCATTTATCTTGCAGCCAGGCCTCTCCTTGCCAGCCACTTCTTTTCTGAGGCCTCTTCTGCAGCCAGGCCTGCATTTCTCAGTCACAAGGCTTTCCGGAAGGCCTGTGCAGCCAAGAACCAAGCTATGGATTCAAGCCATAGCTCGGTTCTGCAAGACCTCAGCAGCCAAGCACCAAGCTATTGAATCCATAGCTCAGTACTCAGCTGCTTAGGCCTTCTGGAAAGGCCTGACTGCAAAATGCAGGACCGAATGCAGCTGCAGAACTTAGGCCCCAGAAGAAGTGGACCGGCTGGGTGGGGCTGTCGGTGCCGGAGGTGAGGTAAGGCCTACCCCAAAAATAAGACCTGGTGCCTCTTTTCAGGGAAACACAGTATCACCCCTTTCAGTTTATTCCGGCATCAGCAAAGTCAAGAATGGGAAGGAAAGGGAAATACAGTAAATCTTTGCCAAATTCACAAGGTAGCACTAGGAGAGACCAGGGGAATGTCTCTGATTATTCAGTATTTTATTGTTATGATGGAACCATTAACTGTCCTCTAACCCACTTAAGGCACTGATCGGAACTTGATGCATGATAGAAAGAAGTGTTTCCTTGCAATTGCTAGGCTATGTGAAAACTGTTTGTGGACTTACAAAGAAAGGAATACTAATGTAGTACAAAACATATATGAATTTCTATGAAAATCAATTGGATCAGATTCACATTTTCACACTCTCCACCCATCTTATCACTACTTTGTGTATGTTCCAGGATGAAGGACAAGAGAGTGACAGGTTTTTCAAGTGCAATAAATATATACAGTTCCTTCTCAATTTCTAAATTCAGGAAGTAAAGTCCTGTTTACAGTCAGCTTAATTCTTCCATAATTTCAGATGCTAGATATGTTTTCAAAGCATACTTTAAACAAGCCAGAGTTCCAATTTCCCCTGAAGAAGTATGAAGGAGCAAGAAATTGGAGCATAGCAGCATACCATAACTGTAGGAAGAAAACATAATTCCAACTATGGACTTTTGTTTTCCAAATTATTATCATGCCAGTATGCCAAGCTAAGTTTGGAGTTCACAACTAATGAGCTCCTCTGCTCGCTGCCAATAAAATGCACCTTTGATCTGAAACCAATTTCTCATATTTTATTCAAGCCATCACTTACCCTTTTGCTTGTAGGTGATCTCTTACACAAATACCAGTAAAAATTTGACAGCTTCTTACCTTTCATTATATCTCATGGGCAACCCCCAAATCTACCTTCCCACATTCCTGGAGCAGGTCAGTCTTTCCTTATGGGCCATCAGATTCATCACAATTGCTCTCCATTGAGAGATGGGTGACCAGGAAGATAGAATATCAAATTTCATGACCTGTCAGAGCCTCAGGAAAAAAAAGACTATAGGGGTGGGGGGTGTGAGAGAGAAAAAGTGTTATATGCTCCAGCTGTAGCAGAGAGCCCCCTGCTGGCCACATCTTGACAACCAACCTAGGTGTTGTCCAATTAGAATATGATGCTTGTTAGAGTGAAGACAGAACTGCATAATTGGGTCTGGAAATGATAGCACATATTTGAGAGTTCCTCTATCAATACTAATTAATTAATTACTATTCAATATGCAGCTAGTGCTGGAAAAAAAAGAGTAACAACCTTGGAGAGAAACATCCTTTATTTCCTTGTGTATAAAACCATCAATAATAAATCCATTTGGTGCATCGGTTCAAATTTACAGAACCAGTATGGAAATACCATAACCTGGTCTTTAAGTGTACACTGTACCACATGCCTGCCAAACATGTCAGCCTCAGATGTAGCTCTTCCCAGGGGCACCAGAGTAGAGCTGGTTTGGTGCAGAGGCAAAAACTGGGCTAAATTTGAGCCCATTAGTTTGGAGGAAGTAGATAGGATCTTGGGACTGTAAGCTCAGCCAACTCTGTGTGTTAAGCTTCCTGGGAGATGACATGTGGTTGGCTCTGGGTGGTGGTGAATGTGCCTTTGATGGAGGAGATCATCGTTCCCTCCTCAAGAATCCGTTGCTAGACCCAACCATTTTGGATCATTTTTGTCCTTCTCCATCATTCCCATTTTAAGGTTTTTTTTCCAACAGCTATAGAGGGCCTTGGAGAAAGCAGGTGCTCTGTGTCCCTTTCAGTTGGATTTCAGGCCTGGGTATGGGACCAAAGCAGTAACAATCATGCTTGTGGGTTACCTTTAGAGAGAGAGAGAGTTTGGGGTAATGCTTTCATCCTTACTCTCTTTGATATCTCAACTCTTTCAGTATCATTGATCATGGTATCCTCCTGATCCTGCTCTACAGATTAAGCTCCTCCTTCCTCTGAAATTGGTATTGGAGATGGGGAGAGATTAGTTCCATATACCCTTTTCTGTGGGGTGACTCAGGGCTTGACATTCTCCCCATTGCTATTTAACATCTACATGAGGCCATTGGGCAAGTTCATTTGACAGCATGTACTGAGCATGTATAATATGCTAATGATACTCAGTTGTATACCTTCACCTTAAGCTAATCAACTGATGTGAGGAGGTTTTGCTTTGATGCCTGGAGGCTGTAAGAGCCTGGATTGGGATGAAAGGCCTTTGGCTTAATCGCAGCAAGGCTGAGTGGTTTGATGCTTTAGATCCACCTGTGTTCAGTGATTTTCTACCTGTAGTGAGATTATATTACACCAGATAGAATTGGTGTGCAACTGGTAAGTTCTCCTGGATCTATGACCCTGTTTGGGAAGCAAGTAGAGTCATAATCAGGAGGTCTTTCGCACGTGAGTTGTGTGGTAGTTGTGCATTTTCCTGGACCAGGAAGTGCTGTGACAATACTATACAATGGTCACTTATGCTTTGGTCATTC
This sequence comes from Protobothrops mucrosquamatus, assembly GCF_001527695.2. NCBI lineage: Eukaryota > Metazoa > Chordata > Lepidosauria > Squamata > Viperidae > Protobothrops > Protobothrops mucrosquamatus. The sequence continues at coordinate 2,349 of NW_015392123.1, read as the reverse complement.
CCAAATGGATTAATGTAATGTGCTATAAATGAATCCACTCTTGAAGGACATTCAGAAGCTGAATCGATCTAGCACAGACATGTCAAACTCGCAATGTCACGTGACATCGCGCGATGTATCGGAGCTTTTTTGCCATTGCCGGCAATGGGTGGGCGCGGCTCCGGTATGATGAAAACGGCCCGCGGGCCAGCAGTTTGACACCCCTGATCTAGCATGTGGCAGCACAAGCCATTATGAGTTTAACTTAATGTAGCCAGGTTACATCTTTGCTTAGCAAACAGCACTGACTTCCAATATGCTTCCAGATGCAATTCAGGATGCTGGTTATTATCTATAAACTCCTTCATGATTTGAGGCTGGAGGGATCATCTTTCTCCAATCCCATCAATAAAGTAGGAGGGCTGTGCTGCAGGTCCTGTCATACAGTGGAACGCAGGAAACATGCCTCTTCTATCCCAATCCAGGCCTTTGGAGCAACACACCACCCGAAGTTAGCTTGGTCCAAGCCTGATGATCTTTCAGAGAGCCTTTAAGGCTTTAACTGGGTTATTTTCCCTACATGGAGGTCAGGAAAGCAGTTGAGCTCATATTTGTTGGATGCAGTTTCCTTGGTGACATTTTTATATTTTTATTCTTATTGATTGTACTGTTTTTATTTTTTATTGGTCACCCAGAATCACACACACACACACACATATATAGAGAGAGAGATAAAGAGAGAGAGAGAGAGAGAGAGAGAGAGAGAGAGAGAGAGAGAGAGAGAGAGAGAGAGAGAGAGAGAGAGAGAGAGAGAGATACATACATATACATACATACATACATACATACATACATACATACAAACAGTTTAGCTATGCTTAGACATATTGCTTAGACATACATTATTTGCCCCAGGCCAGTCTCAACTGCACTGGCTGTCTGGTAAATGTCCATGGCCTCTTGGAAGCAATTTCAATTATCTCAGCAGTGAAAAATATGTCACTGTTCTTCTGGAAGTTATGGGTAGGCATTGAGGTCTCATCTATATCCACCGAGTCATGTATTAAACACTTTATATGAATGTCTCCCGGGAACTGTCAGGTTCAGCTATACCGTACAAGCAAATGATACTTGTCCTTTAACATAGGAAACGATAAAAACTTATTATTTCCATTCCTAATGAATCACTGAAGTAAAAATACAGCATCCAACCTAATCTTCTATACAACCATTTTCTAAAATTAAATTGACCCTACAACTTCAGTTTAGCATTAGAAAAAGGATCAAAATACACTTTTCAAGAAATACCACACTGCATTCATATTTGACTTGGTGCGGTAGTGAAAATAGTTAGATCTATTCTATTATATTTCAAACTCCCAACAGACCAATTAAGCAAAGATAACAATGTCTGAACATTCCAAAAGAGCCCAGGAAGAAGAATTTATATTGAGTGAAGCCATCCAAAAGTTGGTGCAATTCAGAAGGTTTGCTTATTGGTATCGTTTAAGATTTGGAAAAATCAACCCCATCCCCCTTACCTAGGGGCTGATTTTTTTCCCAATGATAACCTTTTGCTGTGGATGCAAAAGGTGGAGTGTAGCTCTGAGAAGGAAGATCACTTTTTTAAAAAAACACAATGATTTTGAGGTTCCAGTTTACAAAGGAAGAGAAACAGAGAAAAATAGCAAGAAAGATCTTTTATAAGGATTTTGAATTTTGGGGACAGGGAATTGTAAGACTCCCCCTCTTTCTCTGCTTCAGCAGACATTTTTTTTAGCTAATCTGAAGAATCAGAGGTTTCTGAGGAATACATTGAGCCAACAGAGTGAGCCAATGTGGGTAATGAGAAAATATAGGAAGAGGAGAAATATCAACCCAGGGCCCACGGAGAAAGCATCTATTTTTGAAAGGGAGGGAGACAGGGAGGGAGGAGGAAGGAAAGGAAAGGAAAGGAAAGGAAAGGAAGAATCAGGCTAACAGCTAATTAAACAAAGCCTAAGACCACATTGTAGAAGAGAGAGGCAACCTGCGCATGTCATGAACATTAGGTTCATGTTGTCTGTATTTATTTTCCTGAAAGAAGCAGAAAGAGATTGGGGGGGGACAGACCCCCTCTTGGATAACAAGGAATATGTCCAAGACTAAGTGTTTTTTTCTTTTCAGTAGCATCTAGCCCAGCGGTTCTCAACCTGTGGGTCGCGACCCCATTTGGGGTCGCACGACCATTTCACGGGGGTCGCCAAACCACTCCGTCCGCCATTTTTTTTTTGCCCTTTTCCTTAGCTGTGCTACTCCCTGTGCTTGGCGGCAGCCTGCATGCACGAACTTTACCAAATGTGCCCTGCAGGAGGCGTGTGAAGAGCGCAG
>NW_015392122.1:22124-23671 GCF_001527695.2 Protobothrops mucrosquamatus | reverse complement strand
CAATGCTCATGACGCCTTTCTCTGATTCTTCCCATCATCCCACACTAGTTTCTAGCTAGAGATGACAGGGTAATCCTGAAGTCAGACATACCTATAAGTGAGAAGAGCCGTAGGACTCCAGAAGTTGACCTCGTGCTCTGGAGATGTTCCTCAACTGTATTCATGTTCTTTTCCAGGGAATCACATATCTTCTAATTGTTCTGCCAGACACACCTGAGGCCAACATGTAAGTATTTATGTATTTATTCAGGCTAAATGTCGATGGAGATTCTCAGCCACCCAGGTGCTGGTTGTTCCAAAGGACCACCTGACCGCAGGAGAAATACTGCGACGGTCGTTAAGTGTGAAAAGCGGTCCTAAGTCCCCTTTTGCAGTGCCGCGGTAACTTTGAACGGTCGCTAAACGAAATGTTGTAAGCCGAGGACCTACCTGTAGCCTGAGTTTTCTTTTGAAGCTTCATAAACCTCTTAAAATGTTGGGCTTTGATTCTCTCCCTTTGCAGCAAGAAGCATTTTAAGAAATGCATCCAGTTCATCCACTCCTGTCGGCTGCAAGGGGGGAACTGCCTTGTTCATTGGTAGGTAGAAAAATTGGGGGGTGGGGGGGCCTGGGGGGTCTGGGGGGCAGAAAAGATTTGGGACCCACAAGTTGGATTCCTCCAATAGGGTAAAACAGGGGCTCTCCACTTTCAGACGGACAGACTTCAACTCCCAGAATTCTGGGAGTTGAAGTCCACCAGTGCTAAAGTCGCCCAGGTTGAGAAACACGACGCTAAATGTTAAGCCATGGTTTTATTAAGGTTTACGGAAGAAGCCCAAATAAGTTTGCCCTTCAGGCTAAATCATAAGCTGTGGTCGACAAACTTAGATAGTTGGCTTTGTTCTTTGTACTAAGCCATGATTTACTACCAAAATGGGTGAAATTACAAATAAAGGGGTGGGTTCAGACTCTATGCTAAAATATAAACTATGGTATTTGAGCTAAGCTTTTTTTCTTTTTCTTTCTTTCTTTCTTTCTTTCTTTCTTTCTTTCTTTCTTTCTTTCTTTCTTTCTTTCTTTTTCTCCCTTCCTCCCTCCCACCCTTTCTTCCTTCCTCCCTCCCTCTTTCTTTCTTTCTTTTTTTCTTACTTACTTTCTTTCTTTCTTTCTCTTTCTTTCTCTCCCTTTCTTCCTTCCTCCCACCTCTTTCTTTTCCTTCCCTCCCTCCCTCCCTCCCTCCCTCTTTCTTTCTTTCTTTCTTTCTTTCTTTCTCTCTCTCTCTCTCTTTCTTCCTCCCACCCTTCTTTCTTTCTTTCTTTCTTTCTTTCTTCCTTTCTTTCTTTCTTTCTTTTTTCTTTCTTATCACACGTCTCCCTCCCTTACAAGCCATGGTGTATGAATCAAAGTGGCCATGTTCACATTTGACACTAGCTACAATACAGATGGATGCTAAGCTACAGTATAAACCATGATTTATGATTCATGAACCCATGTTGCCAGGTTCACATTTGATATTAAGTCATAATCCAGATGGCTGGATGCCTATTTTCTACTAACCAATAAGCTGT
>NW_015392122.1:17158-21461 GCF_001527695.2 Protobothrops mucrosquamatus | reverse complement strand
TGTTCACACTTAATAATAGGTCATAATCCATAATCCATACTGTTGGGTGCACATTAACCAATAAGCCATGATTTACAAACCAAGATGGTTGGCCTAATTCTTTGTACTAAGAATGATTTACATACCAAAGTGCATGTCATCACTAAACCATAATCTAGGTGGGTGGGTTTAGACTTTATGCTAAGCTATAAACCATGATATGTAAGCCAAGGTGGCCATATACACACTTGACACTAACCATAATCCAGAATGCTGTGTTCACACACTGGCTACTAAGGTAAAAGGCCAAATGCCTGAATTTTGATCACGTGACCGTGAGGAAAAATATTTAAATATTTAAACTAGGGGTCTTCAAACTTGGCTCTTTTATGACTGGTGGACTTCAACTCCCAGAATTCCTGAGCCATCATGGCTCAGCTTGGAAACCTCTCCCTTTCTCCTCAGCGTGGCTGGCTCAGGAATTCTGGGAGTTGAAGTCCACAAGCCATGAGGGGGCCATAGTGCCCCCATGCTGGTTGAGGAATTCTGGGAGTTGAAGTCCACAAGTCATGAGGGGGCCATAGTTCCCACATGCTGGCTGAAGAATTCTGGGAGTTGAAGTCCACGAGTCATGAGGGGGCCAAGGTTGCCTACCCCTGGTATAAGCCATGATTTATGAACTAAAGTAGCCATGTTCACACTTAATATTAAAACTGTAATCCCCATGGCTGGGTTCATTCTTTCCACTAACCCATAAACCGTGATTCACAAACCAACATAACCAAGTTGACACATGACACAAAGCCAACATCAACCAATGGAAAGCGGGAACCCCCTAGCAAATATTCCTGACCACCAATAGACTTTCGGGGTGCACGGAAGCTGAGGGAGAGTGGCCCAGAGGGTTCTGGTTTCTAATCCTGTTCTTCATCACCCCTTCCAGCCTAGCTGGGATCTCCCGCAGCACCACCATCATCCTGGCCTATCTCATGGCGGTGACGCCGCTGGGCTGGCTCGAGGCACTCGAAGCGGTCAAGGCCGTGAGGCCCGTGGCCAATCCCAACCTGGGTTTTCGTCAGCAGCTGGAGGAGTTCGGACGTAGCCGGTCCGTGCAGAAGGTGAGGAATAAGACGGTCCATCTGCGGCCTTGCGACGGCGCAGGCAGTCCTCAACTTGCGACAACGGCAACGGGATCATCCGTCGCTAAGCAATGCCCCTGTAAAGTGAATCACTCCGTTTTGCCATTTGTGCGGCGGGTTGTGAATCATGCAGTTGTTAAGCAAATCATGCCGTTGTTAAGCGAATCATGCAGTTGTTAAGTGAATCCGGCTTCCCCCGTTGACCATTGCCGGTCGGAAGGTCGTAAAAAGGGGATCAAGTGACACCCCCCCAGGACACTGCCACCGTCATAAATACGAGTCAGTTGCCACACGTCCGAATTTTGATCATGTGACTGTGGAGGATGCTGCAACGGTCGTAAGTGTGAGTTACAGGTAGTTTCGAATTAACCCCCACAATTGAGCCCAAAATTTCCGTTGCTAAGCGAGACATTGGTGGAGCGGGTTTCGCTCCATTTTACAACTTTTCCCACCATCGTCGTTCAGCGAATCGCTGCAGTCGATAAGGTATTAACACGGTTGTTAAGTGAATCCAGCTTGTCAGAAGATCGCAAAAGGAGTTCGCACGAGGATCCTAAATCACTTTTTCCAGTGCCTGGGAATTGAAGTCCACCCCATTTAAAGCACGCTGGCTGGGGGATTCTGGGAGTTGAAGTCCACCCGCCTTAAATCACGTTGGGTGGGGAATTCTGGGAGTTGAAGACCACCCACCTTAAATCACGCTGGCTGGGGAATTCTGGGAGTTGAAGACCACCCATCTTAAATTACGTTGGCTAGGGAATTCTGGGAGTTGAAATCCACCCATCTTAAAGCCTGCTGGCTGGGGAATTCTGGGAGTTGAAATCCACCCACCTTAAATCACGCTGGCTGGGGAATTCTGGGAGTTGAAGTCCACCTCTAATCTCCAACGAGGCCTGTCCCGTTCTCTGCAATCAGAGGTAGAAACGTGTTGGGAAGGGCTGCTTAAAGCCAGATTTGGAATTTGCACTCTATAAACAGAAATCAGAAAGTCCCGGTTCCACCCTTTAGCCAGGATTTTCCCCAACTCTCATCTGTTGCCTTGTGTCTCCTTGCCAGATCCGCCGGAAGCTTCAGCAATGCCATCGAGGGACCCCTTTCAATGACCACGAAGCTGTCCGAGGACTTCTGACATCCGGCCGAAAACAGGAGCTGCCCAGCCCCGAACAGACGTGGGCAGACCTGGGGCCCAGGGCCAAACAGATGGATTCCCTTCTGATACGGGTGAAGGAGACTTTTTCCTGCTTGCCCAGCTGTCTCAAATGAAACTTTCCCAAAACTTTTGGGAAAATGCAAGGAGATTCCCACGATGGGCTAGGAGAAGCAGGACCGGGCAAGGCGGATCTCGTCCGTTGGCGACGAGGAACTGAAAAACATTGGCAGTGCCAAGCGAAGTTCTGCTGCTCCGATTGCCGATTACAACCGTGGGGCCGTGACACCCCAAAATTCCCACCGGAAGGATTTTCAGCTCCAAGCACCCCAGAAATGACGAACTGGATGATTCCCAGGATGTACTATTTCTATTTGATTTGAAAAAAAAAGTTAAAATACAAAACTCCAACTTTGAAATAAAAACAAACAAAGGGAAAAAAAAACCAAAGGGAAAAACACAACGAAGCAAAACATTAAAAAAGTGCATTAAAAAGGAAAAAAAAAGCCAAAACATATATACATATTAAGAAGTGACTGGGCAATCACTTGTCTGAAATGGTATAGGTTCTCCTGCTTGAGCAGGGGGCTGGGCTAGAAGACCTCCATGGGCCCTTCCAGCTCTATTCTATTCTAATATTATTCCCCCCCCCCAGTTGAATACTGATTAGTACATTACAACAACTTCAACTTCTGGGAGTTGAAGTCTACAAGTCATAAAAGGGCCAAGTTTGAAGACCCCTGATTTAAGACAAGTGGCTGTCTAGTCTCTTCTTAAAAGCCTCCAGTGATGGAGCACCCACAACTTCTGGAGGCAAGCTGTTCCACTGGTTAATTGTTCTCACTGTCAGGAAATTTCTCCTTAATTCCAGGTTGCTTCTCTCCTTGATGAGTTTCCATCCATTGCTTCTTGTCCTGCCTTCAGGCGCGTTGGAGAATAGCTTGACTCCCTCTTCTTTGGGGCAGCCCCTGAGATACTGGAAGGCTGCTATCCTGTCCCCCTTCGTCCTTCTTTTCATTAAACTAGACATACCCAATTCCAGCAACCGTTCCTTGTATGTTTTAGCCTCCAGTCCCCTGATCATCTTTGTTGCTCTTCTCTGCACTCTTTCTAGAGTCTCAACATATTTTTTACACCGTGGTAACCAAAACTGGATGCAGGATTCCAAGTGTGGCCTTACCAAGGCCTTGTAAAGTGGTATTATCCCTCTCACAGTTACTACTATTGAACAAGGTACCACCTATACTACACCTGTCCATTTGGTTTTTCTTGCCTAAATGTAGAATCTTACTTTTTTCACCACTGAATTTCCTTTTTTTCACCATTAAATTTCATTTTTTTCCACCATTGATTTTCATTTTATAGCTTTTTCTGGAATTCTTCATTAAGGCTTCCTTAAGTTTGCAACATTAAATCAATCTATCAGAGTCTGGGCATCCTTGGAAATTTATTCTTTCTGGCTTGTTCATTAGCAGTAGTATAAAACTGAATTTATCAATAGTTACCTAAAATATATCTAAAATATAAGGAAATAAATGATGCATTATATTGTAAGACTACAGAGGAGTAAATATCCATAAAAGTTGCTATTCTGTTTGTTCCATTTACACAGCCGTTCATCTCAGTGAATGCTGGCTTCTATCAGTTGCTCACCACAAGACAAACAGCAACGCAAACGCACACAACAGCCAAGGTACAAATCAAACAAGGATTAAAATAACCATCTCACGGGTTTTAACTGATATTGTCCTCCTCCCCCCCCCCCCATGTCCCAGAACACATCTTAAGAGCCTTGAGAAAGTCTGGCATGGTGGGGGTCAAACTCATCTGTGGTGAGAGTGAGATTCCAAGGAACAGGCAGCACAACGGAAGACACACACTTCCTGGTTCCTGCAAGATTTTATTTTATTATTTTATTATTTTATTTTATTTATTTTATTTTATTTTATTTTATTTTATTTTATTTTATTTTATTTTATTTATTTTATTTTATTTTATTTTATTTTATTTTATTTTATTTTATTTTATTTTATTTTAT
>NW_015392122.1:11948-16208 GCF_001527695.2 Protobothrops mucrosquamatus | reverse complement strand
ATAATGATAATGATAATGATGTGGAAGTTAAACCTGAGCCTCTCAAAGTTGTTTGCTGAGATGAGTAGCTCTAGAAATCAAATAAATAAGTAGACAAATAAATAATTAAATAAGATACGATTTATAAAAGGATTTTTTTTAATCTTTTAAGAAAAAGCAAAACAAACCCAGAAAATATTTTCTTTTGGTTTTTTTTTTACAAAGCGCTCTTACAAAAGGCCACTTTCACTTTCTCTTTACCCCTTTCTACTTTTCACAGGGAACCGACTCCAGCCCACTTGATTAATTTATCATTCAGTGCAACGGGGCAAACACGCCGAAGTGGTTAACCGAGTTGAAGTGTTTTGCGCAAACTGCAGTCTAAGGTTTTTATAAGGGGGGAATTTTCCCTCATGGCTTCCCTCCAGCTGAGCCAAAGAAAGCTGGAAGTTCTGCCCTCCACACTTGGACGGCATTCACACAGCGTGAACGGATTGATGGCAGGGAAGCCCCCTCAGCGGGGCCTGCTTCATCACAGCCCCTCGAAGAAGCCCCAGGAGCTTTAGCCAGAGGGGGTCAGCAAATATAAGAGGGTGGTTTATATATATTTTGGGGGTCACACAGATGGGGTGTCCCCCAGAAGGCCCACCCCAGGCAGAAAAGTCAGGATTTCTAAGAGAGAGAGAGAGAGGATAGATAGATAGATAGATAGATAGATAGATAGATAGATAGATAGATAGATAGATAGATAGATAGATAGATAGATAGATAGATAGACGGACGGACGGACGGACGGACGGACGGACGGACGGACGGACGGACGGACGGACGGACGGACGGATGGATAATATATAGAGATAAGAGATAAGAGATAGATAGATAGATAGATAGATAGATAGATAGATGGATGGATGGATGGATGGATGGATGGATGGATGGATGGATGGATAATATATAGAGATAAGAGATGAGAGATAGATAGATAGATTAGATAGATAGACAGACAGACAGACAGACAGACAGATAATGGATGGATGGATGGATGGATAGATAGATAATATATAGAGATAAGAGATGAGAGATAGATAGGTAAATAGATAGATAGGTAGATAGACAGACAGACAGACAGATAATGGATGGATGGAGATAAGAGATGAGAGAGAGAGAGAGAGATAGACAGACAGACAAATAGATAATGGATGGATGGATGGATGGATAGATAGATAGATAATATATAGAGATAAGAGATGAGAGATAGATAGATAGATAGATAGATGGATGGATGGATAGATAGATAATATATAGAGATAAGAGATGAGAGATAGATGGATAGATAGATAGATAGATAGATAGATAGATAGATAGATAATATATAGAGATAAGAGATGAGAGATAGGTAGATAGATAGGTAGATAGACAGACAGACAGACAGACAGACAGATAATGGATGGATGGATGGATAGATAGATAATATATAGAGATAAGAGATGAGAGATAGATAGATAGATAGATAGATAGACAGACAGACAGATAATGGATGGATGGATGAATGAATGGATGGATAGATAGATAGATAATATATAGAGATAAGAGATGAGAGATAGATAGATGGATGGATGGATAGATAGATAATATATAGAGATAAGAGATGAGAGATAGATGGATAGATAGATAGATAGATAGATAGATAGATAGATAGATAGATAGATAGATAGATAGATAGATAGATGATAGATGGATGGATAGATAGATAGATAAGAATTATTTATCTTATCTCTCTAGATAGATGATAGAAGATAGAGACAGACAGATGGAAGATAGATAGTAGAGATAGGGAGGGAGGGAGAGAGACAGAAAGATGGATAGATGAGAGAGACGGAGGGAGGGAGGGAGCGAGAGAGAGAGAGACCTAGTCTAAGAGAAGAATGGTTGCAGGATTTGGGTTTGGCTAGTCTAAAGAAAAGAAGGACCAGAGGTGTTATGATAGCCCTGTTCCAATATTTGAAGGGAGCCACAAAGAAGGTGGTGGTGGGGGGCTCAATTTATTCTCCAAAGCGCCTGAAGGCAGGACAAGAAGCAACAGATGGAAACTAATCTGGGAGAGAAGCAACCTAGAACTAAGGAGAAACTTCCTGACAGTTAGAACAATTAACCAGTGGAACAACCTGCCTCCAGAAGCTGTGAATGCTCCAACACTGGAAGTTTTTAAGAAGAGACTAGACAGCCATTTGACTGAAATGGTATAGGGTTTCCTCCCTAAGCAGGGGGTTGGACTAGATGACCTCCAAGGTCCCTTCCAACTTTATTATTATTAAATGTAGAACCTTGCTTTTTTCACCCTTGAATTTCATTTTGTTAGATAGCGCCCAGTGTTCAAGTCTGTCCAGATCCTCCTGTATCCTAAGCCTGTCTTCTGGAGTGTTGGCTATTCCTGCCAGCTTGGTGTCGTCTGCAAATTTGATGAGTTCCCCATCTATCCCCTCGTCCAGATCCTTGATGAAGATGTTGAAGAGCACTGGGCCCAGAACAGAGCCCTGGGGCACCCCACTACACACTTCCCTCCATGTAGATGCGGTTCCATTGAGGACCACACGCTGAGTACGGCCGGTCAGCCAGCTACAGATCCATCAGGTGGTGATGCTGTCTAACCCACATTTTTCTATCTTGTCAAGTAGAAGATAACCTTTATTATCAAAAATGAAATTTAGCTGCCCGCTCTCAAAGTGAAACACATACATGACACACACCTAAACATACTATATACAACATGTATAGACCCACACCCCTGCATATACATAACAAATAAATATTAACTACTGTCCATCTTGAATATATAACGGAAGGAGGAAGCTTGAGAGTTCACAAGGTTAATGCTGTATGGAATGAAACTATGGTTGAATCTGGACGTTCTGTTATGGATAGGTTGTGGTCTACTTTATCAAATGCCTTACTGAAGTCCAAGTAAATTACGTCCACAGCATTCCTCTGGTCCACTAATTTTGTCACTTGGTCAAAGAATGTAATAAGATTTGTTTGGCATGATCTCTGTTTGACAAACCCATGTTGGCTTTTAGTAATGACTTTGTTTGCCTGTAGGTGTTCGCTGATTCATTCTTTGATTATCTTTTCCAGAGTCTTCCCAGGTATTGAGGTCAGGCTGGTAGGTCTGTAGTTTCCTGGATCCATTTTTTCCCCTTTTTTGAAGATGGGAACTACATCAGCTCTTTTCCAGTCCTCTGGTAGTTCCCCAGTGCTCCAGGATCTTTGAAAAATATAGTTCAGTGGTTCTGAGATCACATCTGCCAGTTCCTTGGGGTGTAATCCATCTGGTCCTGGTGATTTGAACTCGTCTAGGCTGGACAGGTGCTCACTTACCATTTTCTTGCCTATCTTGTGTTTCTATTCTGTTTTTTATGGCACTGTTTTTGATAGGCTGGTCTGTTTTTTCCTTTTGTGTAAAGACAGATGCAAAAAAATGAGTTAAGCAGTTCTGCTTTATGGACCAATTGTATCCTTAACCTTTTTTCTTGCTTTTTACATGTCAAAAGAAGCTTTGTTGTTGCTGTCGTCGTTATTTTTGACTTTTGTCGCAAGCCTTAGTTTATTGTGAGCTTTCGCTTTCCTTTTCATCTTTGCAGGTTCGGGCTATTTGCTGATATTCTGCCTTAGTTACCTGCCCCTCTTTCCACTTTCTATACTTGTCCATCACTGGAGCTTTTTTAAGAGATTGGACAACTAGATGCCTGAATTGGTGCAGAGTCTCCTGCTCGAGCAGCAGGGGGTCGGACTAGAAGACCTCCACGGTCCCCTTCCAGCCCTAGGATTCTACGCTCCCTCTGGGCCGCCCCAGCGAAGGGGAAGCGCGAGCGAAAACGAAAACGAAAGCGAAAGTTGCCCGCACTCCTTTCGCTTTCCCGGCTGCTTGTGGCGCGCGGCCGTCGGGCGCCTTTCCAGCCTCGGCGAGGTCGGGAGCGGCCCTGCGGGGGTCTCGGGGAAGGGGAGGCAGCGCCCATGGCCCAGGCGCCGCAGCCCATGCGGCTGAAGGAGTGGCTGCTGGCCCAGGTGGAGAGCGGTCGCTATCCGGGACTGCGCTGGGTGGACGGCCGGAAGGCGCTCTTCCGCATCCCCTGGAAACACGCCGCTAAGCAGGACTACCGCGAGCGGGAGGACGCGGCGCTCTTCAAGGTACCACGCGGTCGGGATCGGGGGGGGGGAGTCCGGGACCCCCGCCTCGGTTACACACACACACATACACACACACACACACATACACCCCGGGCC
>NW_015392122.1:9035-10528 GCF_001527695.2 Protobothrops mucrosquamatus | reverse complement strand
GCCTGGGCCATCTACAAGGGCAAGTACCGGGAAGGGCTGGATCAGGCCGACCCCTCCGTCTGGAAGACGCGCCTCCGCTGCGCCCTCAACAAAAGCCTGGACTTTAAAGAGGTGCCCGAGAGAAGCAACCTGGAGGCCTCGGAGCCCTACAAGGTCTACCAGGTGATCAGCCCCGAGGCGGCCCCAGACACAGGTAGGACAAAGCCGGGGAGGGGGGGCTTGAGAAGGGACCCCTCAGCCCACTCTAAGGGTCCCCCAGCAGGAGGAGGGTTTGAAGGCCACTGGGGGGGCCTCCAAGCGTCTCCCTCCCTGGGGGGGGTCTTGAAGTCTGCCAGGCAGGAAGGATTTGCAGTTGACTCCCCCAATCCCCCCCCCACAGGCACTTCAAAGGGTGAATCTGGAAAACTGGAGCTTAGCTTGGTTTTGAGGGGTGGGGGGGCGCTTCCAAGAGATTGCTGGGCAATGCAGAAAAATAGCGGGGGGGGGCACCAAAAGGGACTTTGGTGACATCTGATAGGAACAAAACTATATTAATTGGTTGTGACTTGTTCCCCATGCATGCATCCCCCCCCTTTCTCTTTCTCTCATATCTATGTCTATCTATCATATATCTATTTATGTCTATCATATACAGTACCTATCTATGTCTGTCTATATCATATATCTATCTGTATCTGTTTATCATATACCTATCTATGTCTGCCTATCTATGTCTGTCTATATATCTATATGTCTATCTATTGTATACCTATCTGTGTCTATCTATATCATATACCTATGTGTCTATCTATCATATACTATCTATGTCTGTCTATCTATCATATATCTATTTGTGTCTATCTATATCTATCATATACCTATGTCTGCCTATGTCTGTCTTATATCTATATGTCTATCAATCTATCATATACCTATCTATGTCTATCTATTGTCTATCTATCATATAGCTATGTCTGTCTATCTATCATATACCTATCTATGTCTGTCTATGTCAGGGGTAGGCAACCTTGGCTCTTTTATGACTCGTGGATTTCAACTCCCAGAATTCCTGAGCCAGCCATGCTGAGGGGACAGGGAGAAGTTTCCAAGCTGAGCCATGCTGGCTCAGGAATTCTGGGAGTTGAAGTCCACCAGTCATGAGGGGACCGAAGTTTCCCCATGCTGGCTCAGGAATTCTGGAAGTTGAAGTCCACGAGTCATAAAAGAGCCAAGGTTGCCTACCCCTGGTCTATGTCTATCTATTATATCCATGTCTGTCTGTCTGTCTGTCTGTCTGTCTGTCTGTCTGTCTGTCTCTCTCTCTCTCTCTCTCTCTCTCTCTCTCTCTCTCTCTCTCTCTCTCATCTATCTATCTATCTATCTATCATCTATCTATCTATCTATCTATCTATCTATCTATCTATCTATCTATCTATCTATCTATCTATCTATCTATCTATCATCTATCTATCTATCTAGGTGTTTGATCACTGCAAGTTTTCAAGAAAAGACTG
>NW_015392122.1:3493-5624 GCF_001527695.2 Protobothrops mucrosquamatus | reverse complement strand
TTCCTCCCTCCCTTTTCCTTCCTTCCTTCCTTCCTTCCTTCCTTCCTTCCTTCCTTCCTCTCTTCCTCTCCATTCCCTCCCTTTTCCTTCCTTTCTTCTTTCCTCCCTCTCCATTCCTGCCTCCCCTTTCCTTCATCCCTCCCTCTCCATTCCTCTCCCTTCTCCTTCTTTCCTCCCTCCCTTCCTTCCCCTCCCTCCCTCTCTCCGTTCTCTTTTTCTTTTCTCTCTCTCCCTCCCCTTCCTCTCCCCCCCTCATTTGAACTGCTGCCCATCCCAAGGGTGGGTGAACTTAACCTTTGTTTTCTTTAATTTAACTGATTATTAAATAAATTGAAATTATTCTTAAAACACACACAATTTGCACCAAGAATTTAACGGTCAAAATTTCAGAGGTGTGAAATTGCATGGCTTTAAAACATAAATAGCAGCCGCTATTTTTGGGAACTAGGAAGGACTCTCTGGGTCCCAACAACATCGCCTCCCCCCCCACGCCACACACACACACACACACACACACAGGAGGTTGTTCCTCCCTCCAACAGGAAATCTCTGTTCTGGGTTTTTCTTTCTTTTGAAATGCAGCTTCCCTAAAGATAAAAATAGCAGCTTTGATGGAGGGGGGGGGCATGTTCTACTTCAAGTGGGGGGAGAAATTAATTTCCCTGTTCACTCGGTGTGTTCCCTCTAGCGGGAACCTTTTATAAGTAGTCCTCGATTTACAACCGTTCGTTTCGTGACCGTTCCGAGTTGCAACCGCGCCGGAAAAAATGGACTTATGACCGTTTTTCCCCCTTCATGACCGCTGCAGCCTTTTCCCCCAGGGTCACGTGATCAAAAATTCAGACGCCGGGCAACCGACTCGCACTTATGACAGTCGCAGCGTCCCCGGGGATGTGTGTGTGTGTCACGCAATCCCCTTTTTACGACCTTCCGACCAGCAAAAATCGACAAATGAAACCAGATTAACTTAACAATCGTGTCACTAACTTAACAGCTGCAGCCATTCGCTTAACAACGGTCGTAAAGTGGGGCAAAGCTCACCAAACCACCGACTCGCTTAGCGACAGACATTTGAGGCTAAGTTGTCGTAAGCCGAGGACTATCCACATATCGACGTCCTTGTGCATCATTCCAGCCCGCGCACGTCGTTCCGTGTTTGTCGGGCCCCAGAAACCACAATGACCCCATGAGCTGATCAGAGTTGCTTCTTCATTGCTGCAAGCGCATTTACAGGAATCTTCTCAGACCTGCTACGGTCTCTCGGGAACGGCCAGAAAAAAGGATCCAGGGATTTTAGCAGGAGGGTGTGTCTCTGGCCTCGGTTCCTTCCTTCCCAGCAAGGACTCCAATGTTGTTGGAGGCTTAACACACACGCACCTCAAAGCGCCTGAAGGCAGGACAAGAAGCAACAGGTGGAAACTCATCAAGGAGAGAAGCAACCTGGAACTAAGGAGAAACTTCCTGACAGTGGGAACAATTAACCAGTGGAACAACCGGCCTCCAGAAGCGGTGAATGCTCCAACACTGGAAGTTTTTAAGAAGAGACTGGACAGCCATTTGTCTGAAATGGTATAGGGCAAGGGTCGGCAACCGTGGCTCTTTTATGGCTCGTGGACTTCAACTCCCAGAATTCCTGAGCCAGCCATGCTGAGAGGAAAGGGAGAGGTTTCCAAGCTGGGCTATGCTGGCTCAGGAATTCTGGGAGTTGAAGTCCACGAGTCATGAGGGGGCCATAGTTTCCCCATGTTGGCTCAGGAATTCTGGGAGTTGAAGTCCACCAGTCATGAAGGGGCCAAAGGTTCCCCCATGCTGGCTCAGGAATTCTGGGAGTTGAAGTCCACGAGTCATAAAAGAGCCAAGGTTGCCCACCCCTGGTATAGGGTTTCCTGCCTGAGCAGGGTGTTGGACTAGATGACCTCCAAGGTGCCTTCTAATTCTGTTATTCTGTTATTTAGTGGAATGGCTTCCCTTCAGAAGTTGTGGATGCTCCAACACTGGAAGTTTTTAAGAAGAGACTGGACAGCCATGTGTCTGAGATGGTATAGGGTTTCCTACCCGAGCAGGGGGTTGGACTAGATGACCTCCAAGGTCCCTTCCAACATTATTATTATTATTATTACACTGTCAGGTC
>NW_015392122.1:0-1818 GCF_001527695.2 Protobothrops mucrosquamatus | reverse complement strand
AAGCATTTCTGCGCCGTGTCCAGTTCAGCAGCTCGCTGACCGTGGCCGAAGCTTGTAAAAAGCTAAGCTGGGTCAGGGCTTGGTTAGCTTTAGGATGGGAGGCACAGAGAGATGTGATTGGGAAGGGCGCCAGGAGGAAGTTGGCACAAATTTGCCCCGTATCATTGACCAGGAAAAACAAAACCAAACAAAGAAAAAAACAGGAAGTGCAATTGATTCAAAGAACTGCTGTCTTCTTCATTTGGAGAAAGGAAGTTTCAAGTGGAAGGAGTTTACAAATAATAATTAAAAAAAAACCTAAATGCAATGATTAAAAACCTTGTGTCAAGTCTGCTAACATTGGATGTTCTTGACCGACATATGTGAAGAAGCAAGCATATCTTATTTAGCCCACATGGTTCTTTCGGAACCATGACACCTTGATTGATTGATTAATTGATTGATTAAGTACCATGAAATCTGTCTGTCTGTCTATCTATCTATCTATCTATCTATCTATCTATCTATCTATCTATCTATCTATCTATCTATCTATCTATCTATCTATCTATCTATCTGTCTATCATCTATCTATATCTATATCTATCAATCTATATATCTATCTATATTTATCAATCTATCTATATCTCTATCAATCTATATTATCTATATCTATCTATCTATCTATCTATCTATCTATCTATCTATCTATCTATCTATCTGTCTGTCTGTCTATCATCTATCTATATCTATATCTATATCTATCAATCTATATATCTATCTATATTTATCAATCTATATCTCTATCAATCTATATTATCTATAGCTATCTATCTATCTATCTATCTATCTGTCTATCATCTATCTATATCTATATCTATATCTATCAATCTATATATCTATCTATATTTATCAATCTATCTATATCTCTATCAATCTATATTATCTATAGCTATCTATCTATCTATCTATCTATCTATCTATCTATCTGTCTATCATCTATCTATATCTATATCTATATCTATCAATCTATATATCTATCTATATTTATCTATCTATATCTCTATCAATCTATATTATCTATAGCTATCTATCTATCTATCTGTCTATCATCTATCTATATCTATATCTATATCAATCTATATATCTATCTATATTTATCAATCTATCTATATCTCTATCAATCTATATTATCTATAGCTATCTATCTATCTATCTATCTATCTATCTATCTGTCTATCATCTATCTATATCTATATCTATATCTATCAATCTATATATCTATCTATATTTATCAATCTATCTATATCTCTATCAATCTATATTATCTATAGCTATCTATCTATCTATCTGTCTATCATCTATCTATATCTATATCTATATCAATCTATATATCTATCTATATTTATCAATCTATCTATATCTCTATCAATCTATATTATCTATATCTATCTATCTATCTATCTATCTATCTGTCTATCATCTATCTATATCTATATCTATATCAATCTATATATCTATCTATATTTATCAATCTATCTATATCTCTATCAATCTATATTATCTATATCTATCTATCTATCTATCTATCTATCTATCTATCTATCTATCTATCTATCTAGGGGTACAAGTGGGCTTGTTGATTATATACCTGGCTCCCTGCTATGTATCAGCAGCCCTGCCTGAGCTGGCTGACGTGATAGCCGGGGTGGCGGTTGGAACCCCCAGACTTATGGTCTTGGGGGATTTCAACCTGCCATCAGTGGGTGAGACGTCAGCGGCAGCTCAGGAGTTCTTGGCTTCCATGACGGCCTTGGACTTGACCCAATTAATTCAGGC
>NW_015392121.1:14249-20188 GCF_001527695.2 Protobothrops mucrosquamatus | reverse complement strand
ATATTTAATTTACATACTAATTGAGATTCAGTTGAGATGATCATCCTCCTTGTATTAAAATTGGGCGACCAAATGTTGGGGAGTGGCTGGAGCTCTCAGGCCCTACATGCCTGTGGTAAGGGTTCAGGCAGGAGTTAGCCTCCAAACTGAAGCTGAGATAAATCTAGTAGCAATAGCACTTGGACATATATACTATAATAATAATAAAGTTGGAAGGGACCTTGGAGGTCATCTAGTCCAACCCCCTGCTCAGGCAGGAAACCCTATACCATTTCAGACAAATGGCTGTCCAGTCTCTTCTTAAAAACTTCCAGTGTTGGAGCATTCACCACTTCTGGATGAAGGTTATCCCACTGATTAATTGTTCTAACTGTCAGAGAATTTGTCCTTAGTTCTAGGTTGCTTCGCTCCTCAATTAGTTTCCATCCATTGTTTCTTATCCTGCCTTCAGGCACCTTGGAGAATAGCTTGACTCCCTCTTCTTTGTGGCAGCCCCTGAGATATTGGAACACTGCTATCATGTCACGCCTCCTCCTTCTCTTCATTAAACTAGACATACCCAATTCCAGCAACCGTTCCTTATATGTTTTAGCCTCCAGTCCCCTAATCATCTGTGTTGCTCTTCTCTGTACTCTTTCTAGAGCTGGGGTGTCAAACTGCTGGCCTGCAGGCTGGACGCATCATGAGGATACTGCGCCCACCCCATTGCCAGCAATGGGGAAAAGGTTCCGATACGTCGCGCGATGTCATGTGACGTTGCGAGTTTGACATGTCTGTTCTAGAGTCTCAGCATCTTTTTTACATCCTGGTGACCAAAACTGGATGCAGTATTCCAAGTGTGGCCTTACCAAGGCATTGTAAAGTGGTATTAACACTTCCCATGATTTTGATTCTATCCCTCTGTTAATGCAGCCTAGCACTGTGTTGGCTTTTTTGGCAGCTGCTTCCTAGTGTTTTATAGCCCTCTCTAAGTGGTTTACAGAGTCAGCATATTGCTCCTAACAATCTGGGTCCTCATTTTACTGACCTCAGAAGGATGGAAGGCTGAGTCAACCTTGAATTGGTAAGATTCGAACTGCTGAAAGTCGGCAATCAGCAGAATTAGCCTGCAATGCTGCATTCTAACCACTGCACCATCAGGACTCTTTTTACTTTGGATTGTGCCAGCCCAAATGGAGGCCCCAGACTTTCCCAACAGTGAATAACAAATATATAAATCATGAACATACATATCCCAGGATAATGTGGCAGGATCCAATCTGGGTCGGTCACCGGGACCAGAGGTTTACTCTTCCAAGCTTTTGGACTCTTGCTGGAGCCCATCCTCAGGGAACTTCCCTCTCACCGGAATGTGTGCTTTGGGTAATTCTATGTGTTGAATTTATGTGGTGCCTGGTTTTGTGTGGCTTTTTAGTTTTTGATTAGGGTGTTGATGGCTGGCAATTAAGTTGTTGGCTGTTGTTTCCTTGTGCTGCCAAGCCCGCAACTCCTATTTCTAGAACTGTTAAAAGTCTCCCAGATAAGTTTGATCCAGATCTCAATGTGGACCTTCTTTTCCAGTTTTTAAAAGGGTGCGTTATGCATCGCACATGGTCTTCTCTAGTACAACGTCACAATTGTTTAGGAAGAAAGAATCAAAGAGTTGGAAGAGGGCATTTAGGCCATTGAGGTGAACCACCTGCTTAGTGCAAAAATCCACAATGTGGCATCCCTAATTAAACGCCTTCCTAAATGTGGATAGCCCTACCAAGAAAATAATGCGTGCTTCCACCCTCCCTTCACTTTCCTAGCCAGAAGGTAAGCTCACCTTTTAATGCTCTTGCTCTCACCCCTTTGATTTAATCCCAATAATTCATGATGCTTCTCTCTGTGTCACATACCCCTCAAGACAATTAACGAGAGCCGCAATTTGCCAGGGCTGCAAATGAACAAGCCAGCCAGTCTCTTGCAGGAGGTCAGCATCTCTTCGCTTAACTCCAGGGCAAGAAAGACATCAGTTAATTGGACCGGGTTTCCTTCCATGGATTGTTCTAGCCGGAGGTCACGGGTGGCTCAGGGTGAGATCAGGAGCTTGAGGCCTTTCAGTGACCCCTCCTCAACTCTGCAAATCACACTTTTTAGTTTGAACTACAATGTGTGTGCTACATTTTTTTGTTCTTCTGCTGCTAATATAATCCAGCAGAGTTTTGTTGTAGCTGCCCAAACTGAAGAACCCAGAAAGTTTCAGTATAAATCGATGGGAATGGAGAACGCTACTCAGGTATGGTTTTTTTTGTTATTGACAGCTAGCAGTTTTGCTTGCAGCACAAAGGCAGGACCCTGGTTGTCTGTGGGTTGCACATGTCCTTGGCCACAAATAAGTACAGGTAGTCCTCGACTTACAAAAGTTCATGTAGTGACCGTTCAAAGTTACAATGGCACTGAAAAATGTGACTTATAACCATTTTTCATACTTAAGACCATTGTAGCATCCCCAGGGTCATGTGATCATAATTCAGATGCTGGACAACTGGCATGTCTTTATGACAGTTGCAATGTCATGTGATTACATTTTGTGACCTTCTGACAAGCAAAGCCAATGGGCAAGCCAGGTTCACTTAACAATTGTGTTACTAACTTGACAATTGCAATGATTCACTTAACAACTGTGGCAAGAAAGGAAGTAAAATGGGGCAAAATTCACTTAACCAATGTGTTAACACTGCTAACATCGGATGTTTTTACTTTGACAACATATGGAGATGCAACCATTTTCCTTCTTATGTTTTACTCTTAGAATTAGAGTTAGAATTAGATGATAGGGGGGGGAGGAGGAGGAATATGCATGGGAGTTTAGTCAGACATAACAATACTGTAACTAGTGTATGAACCAAGGTTAATGAAATAAGAGTTGATAAGAATTGGCGGGTTGGAGAACTGGAGGGAAAGCCTGCATTTCAAATTAATTGGAGAATGTGATTTATGACTGTTAATTAGAGGAGGGAATTGTGCTTTGATACTATGTGCTCAGGGGAGGGGAATTCAGATTTTGGCTTCGACTATGTAAGTGCCGATGTTATGCTACTCAAATAAAGATTCTTTAAGGTAAACAATGCCTGGAAGTTCTTTGAAGAGTTTTATCTGTCGGAACTATGACACAATGTTTCACTTAGCAACAGAAATTTTGGGCTCAATTGTGGTCGTAACTCAAGGACTACCTGTATGGCTTGTGGGACCCTGGGAAGCTGTACCCACATTATGTACTAATCTGTGAGGTGAGCCCACCATTCAAGAGTGCGTAGCCAAATTTCTGCTGCTTTTAGGGAAAAGAGGAGAGAATATGTCATCTTCCCTCACCCTTCCACAACTCAGAGGAAGAGGACATTACAGCTAGTCCTTGACTTATGATCGTTTGTTTAGCAACGCTATGATGGCACTGAAAAAAGTGACCTGCAACCAGTCCTCACACTTATGACCACTGCATCATCCCCACAGTCATATGATTACAATCCAGGCGGCTTACATTTATGATGGTTTCAGCATCCTGGACTCGCCTGATCACCATTTGCAACCTTTCCAGTTGGCTTTTGACAAGCAAAATCAGTGGTGAAGCCAGCAGGGAACACCACAAATCACAATCACATGATGCTTTGTTTAACGACTGTACCACTTTAATGATGAATTTTTCTGATCCCAATGGTGGTCAAAAGTTGAGGACTACCTGTAACATGTCATAGTTTCAGATCAGCTAGGCTGCTACTCATTCTACAACCGCCCAAACTGCCCATTCCTTAAACAACGGGGCACATTTTTTTTGTTCTATATGTCTGTGATTTTAAAAAGTATACATAAAATTATTAAAATGATCCTCGTTGCGGAGTCCTTGGTGCTCTCTGAACTTGGTTGTTTTCTTGCAGATGTTTCATTATCCAACCAGTAATGAAACATGAGTGAAATAGTAGTGAAAAATTATCCTCATTTTTTTGTCATCCTGGTGTCGGATCCAATTCTAATAACCCTAGGAAGGGGTGGCTGATTAACAGATTTCACAGTGTTTAGAAATGATTCACAATAGATGTATCACAATATGAATGTGGCAAAATCAACTTTCCCCCTCACAACATTCTTTTCCTGCTTTGGATTAAGCCAAGCTTTTTCATCTTTTTTTTTTAATTGACTCTTATGAATTGAATGGATATTTTCAGCAAAGTGCTCTCAATAGTCTGCTACTAATTAAACCTTATTTCTTAATGATGCATCTTTCACTTACATAGATTTCAGTTGCTTTTCTACTGCCCGTTCTTCCTGGTTTGCTCTTCAGCAGCTCCTCTTCATTTATTCTGCACGTAGCTTTGTGCCATTTACAGATGTCTACCTTGTTATACCACTAAAAGAATACAGGATTTAGCACAAATCCTCATACTGCTACTGGACAAGATCAGTCTGAAATGGATGGTGAAGATGAATCCATTAGACTATAACTGCCCACCCCAAAGATAGGAGGGTGGAAGGTGGAAAGTCTTGGAAGAAAACAATAAAAAAATGTCTCTCTCTCTCTTTTTTAAAATTAGGTATAATAACAGAAAAATATGATAAAGAAAATGTATATTTAATATTACATGTATTAACAGCAGCAAGAATTGTATTTGCTCAGCACTGGAAAAATGAAGAAACGCCATCTGAAGAAGAGATAATCAAAAAAATACTGGACTGTGCAGAAATGGATAGACTTACGCTGAAGATTAAAGAAAAAGAAGATACAGGATGTTTTCAAATATGGGACGTATTTTATCAATGGCTGGAGAAATGGGGTAGAGATTAGGAATTTAATGTGTATTACGAAGTAAAACAAATGGACCCAGACAACACGTTGTTTACCAAGCATCTATGAATTGTAAATATAGAAAACTAATAAAATATTATTTAAAAACATATCTCTTGAGCTGTCATTGTTCTCTCCCTTTCTGGCATCATCTTGAGCACGTATTATAAGATAAAGAGGCCTTCTCCTTGGCCAGCCATCCAAACTGACTTTTTCTTCTCCTTTTCAGCTGCCAGATATCTGATGTTAGAGGGGCATTGGGGATGGATTTCCTTCCTGCTACGTCAAAGCTTCCACAATTGGATTTGTTTTGCTCCTGAATCTTTCTCTCTTGGGCAAAGAGGGAATTCTCCAATATCTTAAAGTCCTTTGGGATAGGACTGAGCTAGAGCAAGATCTGATTGCTTTAGTGCTCTAATTCCTGTAGATAGTAGGTTTTTTTTTTTAATTTTGAGCTCTCTTGATAGGGATGTCTATGGAAGAGTCTGTGAATGTAATCTCAAGGCCCCTTGATAAGTACATGAGAAAAGAGCAACCTGAACTTCAGCTATGAAGGACCATGAAAGTCAACACAAATATTAGGAGCAAGCCTGGAAATGAATGCAAGCCAGGACAGGTGTGAAAGCTTAATATCATCTGATCCTGGAATTTCCTCAACAGTCTGGGCTACCTATGATTTCTGAAATATTTCCAAATCATATCATGTACTGGATACTGCAGTTACCACTGATTTTCATAGCTTGTTCAGTGAATGATTTCTTGTTGCCTGAAGTGAGGCACCTACATGTAGAGGCCAGCAGATTCAATAGTTTCTTTATTGGTTTTGTGGTTTTGGTGACCCTGCCTTCCCCAGAGCTTCCATCTTCTCAGTCTGCTTTCCTGGGAACCACCTTGCCTTCATTTCTTAAACATAAAATCAAATCTAGGCGCCATGATTTGACTGCCCGTAGACCTATTTTCAAAAGAATGTCACAGCCAAGCCTCAAACATCTCCATTTTCTTTTCCTTTGTGAAGCGGCCTATGTCCATTTATAACATTTAAAGAATAAGCATATTTAATGTCTTATAGGGCCTTAATGAATCTTTAATTTGGGGAGTGAAGACTTATCTTAACCTCAGATGCTTTTGGACTACAGAT